>NC_057390.1:96380950-96503552 GCF_019320065.1 Cervus canadensis | reverse complement strand
TGTTTTTTTTTTTTTTTTAATGTTCCTTGGTTTAGTGTTTTTTGATTAATTTTGTTTGTTTGTTTTGGCTGTGTGGCATGGCATGCAGGATCTTAGTTCCCCAAACAGGGATCAAACCTGTGCCCCCTGCAGTGAAAGTTTGGAATCCTAACTACTGGGCCATGAGAGAATTCCCATGGACATCACCTCTTCTAAGAACCCGTTCCTGTTGACACCCACCTCCAAATTCCCATAGCATCATATCTCTGTGGCTTGTTTGGCACTGGTCCCAGGATACCAAGGCTCACAAGACAGATATGATGCTGGCGGAGCTTCTGGGCTAGTGTTTTACGTGGAAAATCCTGCTTGCTTGTCTTGCCTATTAGGCTATGAGATCCTCTGACTGGGATGGTGTTTGCGTGTTCACTGCTACATCCCCAAATCTCACACAGTGCCTGGCACAGCGTAGGAAGGAGTTCAATAAATATTTGCTAAACAAATGAGCGAATGAAAAAGGGATCCACAGAGGGCATGGAGAAAAGGGAGCCCTCCTCCACTGTTGCCGGGAATATAAATTGGTACAGCCACCATAGAATAGAGTACGGAGGTTCTCTAAAAAACTAAAAACAGAGGTACTGCGTGTGTATGTGTGCGTGTGTGTGTGCACGTGCTTAGATGCTCAGTTGTGTCCAACTCTTTGTGACCCTTTGGACTGTAACCCACTAGACTCCTATGTCCATGTCCATGGGATTTCCCCAGGCAAGAATACCGGAGTGGGTTGCCATTTCCTCCTCCAAGAGATCTTCCCGATCCGGGGATCGAACCCATATCTCTCCTGTCTTCTACACTGCAGGTGGTTTCTTTACCTGCTGAGTCATTGGAGGGGGCCCAAGAGCTACCATATGATCCATCAAGCCTACACCTGGGAATATATTCAGAGAAAACTGTAATTTGAAAAGATACATGCACCCCAATGGTCACAGCAGTCCTATTTATAATAGCGAAGACATGAAAGCAACCTAAGCGTCCATCAACAGATGAATGGATAAAGATGTGGTACATATATACAATGGAATATTACTCAGCCATAAACAAGGATGAAATGATGCCATTTGGATGGGCCTATCATGCAGAGTTGACTCATTGGAAAAGACCCTGATGCTGGGAGGGATTGGGGGCAGGAGGAGAAGGGGACGACAGAGGATGAGATGGCTGGATGGCATCACCAACTCGATGGCCATGAGTTTGAATAAACTCCGGGAGCTTGTGATGGACAGGGAGGCCTGGCGTGCTGCGATTCATGGGGTCACAAAGAGTTGGAGACGACTGAGCGACTGAACTGAACTGAACTGAGAGATTCTCAAACTAAGTGAGGTAAGTCAGAAAAAGACAACTATCATATGATACCACATATGTGTGTGAATCTAAAACAATGATACACAAGAACTTATTTACAAAACAGACTTCAAACACAAACTTACAGTTCCCCAAAGGGAAGAGGGATAGATTAAAAATTTGGGATTAAACATATATACAGACTGCTATATTAAAATAACCCATAGGGACCTATTGTATAGCACAGGGAACTCTATTCTGTATTCTTTAATAACCTAAATGGGAAAAGAATCTGAAAAAGAATAAAGACTTGCCTCATAGTCCAGTGGTTAAGAATCCATATTCCCAATGCAGGGGGCATGGGTTTGATTCCTGGTCATGGCACTAAGATATTGCAAGCCACACAACGTGGCCGAAAAAAAAAGAATAGATGTATGTGTATGCATGCATGCATGAGCCAAGTTGCTTCAGTCACGTCCAACTCTCTTGAGACCCCATAGACTGTAGCCCACCAGGCTCCTCTGTACATGAGTTTCTCCAGGCAAGAATACTAGAGTGGGTTGCCATGCTCTCTTCCAGGGGATCTTCCCAACCCAGGGATCATATCTACATCTCATTATGTCCCTTGCCTTATTAGCAAGTGGGTTCTTTACCACTAGTGCCACCTAGGAAGACCATATATGTGTATACGTATAATTAAATCACTTTGCTGTACATCTAAAACCCAACACAACATTATAAATCAATTATACTCCAACATGCAATTAAAAGTTTCAAAAAATAGGAACCCGTAAAAAGGAGAGGAAAGGAGCAGAACAGGTGAGCTGGGAATGTGATGATGTAGGGAACAACTTTTGCACCCACCTGTGGATAGTTACCCTTGCATCATTCCACAGGTGCCACTGGAGGATCTGGGCTCCGTGGGTGTGGGACCCGGGACTGGGAGGGAGGGTGCATAAGAGAAACAGCTCAAAGATGGGTTTACAGTCCTGCTGGCGGGGCGGGGTGGGGGGGCAGCGTGCACACATTTAAAATGCCACCACCAAACAGCATACTTTTGAAATGTAGAACAGATCCTATGCCAGCTGAAGTCAGGAGAGTTGAGATTTCAAAAAAGAAAAAAGTATGATAACAAGAGAAATGGCTATGGTTGGCTCAAGGCTGTGACAAACAACCCCAGCATTTTAGTGGTTCATTTCAATTCAAGTTTAATTTTTTATTTCTCCCATGTGGGTTTTCCTATTTCCTTCTGTTTCAAATGGAGCTTCGGGATTCAGGAACCTTCCATCCTCTGGTTCTACCATCACTCCAGAGAAAGGCAGGCCTTGGAAGTGTGCATATTACTTCTGCCCACACTCCACTGGCTAGAACTCAGTCTTGTTTCCCCGCCTACCAGCATGGGAGGTTGGGAAATATAGTCTAGTGGAGTGCCCTGGAGGAAAAGGAAGTGGGGATTGTTGAACACTTTAGTTTCTGCTACAACAAAAGTGATAGTTCTTTTTTTTTTTTTTAACTGAGAATCTACTAAATGTCAGGCACTGAGATAAATAAGTTATACTCATGTTGTCATTTTATCTGTACATCATCTCTCATTTGGTTGGATCCCTGGGTTGGGAAGATCCCCTGGAGGAGGGCCTGGCAACCCATTCCAGTATTCTTGCCTGGAGAATCCCCAGGGACAGAGTAGCCTGGGGGGGCTACAGTCCATGGGGTCACAAAGAGTCAGACACAACTGAGCGACTAAGCATAGCACACTTCTCATTTATGGAGGAGGAAACTGAGGCTCAGAAAGTTTAGGTACACTTTAGAAGGCAATCCTTGAGGAAATCAAAACTAAATATGCACTGGAAGGACTGATGCTGAAACTCCAATACTTTGACCACCTGATGCAAAGAGCCAACTCATTGTAAAAGATTCTGACGCCGGGAAAGATTTAGGGCAGGAAGAGAAGGGGCAACAGAGGATGAGATGGTTGGATGGCATCATTGACTCAATGGAAGTGAGTGTGAGCAAATGCTGGGAGATGGCGAAGGACAAGGAACCTGGTGTGCCGCGGTCCATGGGGTTGCAAAGAGTCGGCTGAGACTAGCAAGGAGGTGAGAGGCTCATGCTTGAAGAATAAATCAATGTGGAACCAGATCACTCTGACTCCAAAGCCAGTAATTGAAAAGAAGCAAAGACAGATTAGCAGTAGGGAGCTGCTCTGACACTACGCCTACTCACCCATCATTATCATTTAAGAGCTTATCCTGTGCTGTTAGGCATTGTTCTAAGCACTTTCATATTATTGACTCACTCCATCCTCTCCAAGCCCCTATGAGACAGATACTGTTAACACTCCTATTTTAAACATGAGGAAATTGCACAGAGAGGTTAACTAACTTGCCTGGGGTCATTCTAGGCACCCCTTCTCCAGAATATAGATAAAGCTTGCCCTTTTCCTGGCTCTGAAGACGACAAAAGGACTTGTAGGGCAGAGCCTCCAAAGTGAGACGCTAGAACTCTGGGGAGAATTCTAGCTGGTCCACTGGGGTGCAAGAGGGAGATATGATCCTTCTATTCACCTTTATTTTTATTCTTTTCTTTTTGGCTGTGCCATGCAGCATGTGGGGTGTTAGTTCCCTGACCAGGGGTTGAATCTGTGCCCCTTGCATCTCTACCTTGAAAGGTGAAGTCCTAATCACTGGACTGCCAGGGAAATCCTGATTCATCTTTATTCTTTTTTTTTTTAATTCACACAGGGAACTATATTCAATATCCTGTGATAAACCATAATGGAAAAGAATATGAAAGGGAATATATAGATGTATAACTGAGTCAATGTGCTGGACAGCAGAAATTAAACGCAATGTTGCAAATCAACCATAGTTTAATAAAATTTTTAAAAAATGAGTAATATTAAACTTTGCCAGTATGTATTACACAGCCTGATCCTGTCATCCTCTCTCAGTTGAGGATCAATCTGTATATGTATTAGTAAAATTTGTCTGTGTTCAGTCATGTCAGGCTCTTTGAGACCCCATGGACTGTAGCCCACCAGGCTTCTCTGTCAATGGAATTTTTCTGGTAAGGATACTGGAGCAGGGTGCCATTTCCTACTCCAGAGGGTCTTCCTGACCCAGGGATCCAACCTGCATCTTCTGCGTCTCCTGGCAGACGGATTCTTTACCACTGCGCCACCTTGGAAGTCTCCAGACTATACTTGATCTTAGCCCAAAAGCCAAGAAGTGATTAGTAAAATTTAACATTACTGATTTTCTTTTTCTAGAATAAACAGAAGCAGTCTTTGGATAAGGGGAATCAGTGTGATATGTTTAGTTTGGCTAAGCTAGCTCTCAGAGTGTAGACAAGTGGTTTTAAAGATTCTTGTAGAGAGATAGAAGTCAGCCACTGTTTCAGAAGGGAAGTGATCTTTGAGCTGATTCTGGAATGATGGTCAGGGTTGAGTTAGTTCTGTGGGAACGTGTGGCAAGGGATAAGGATGGGGCAGAGGGCATGTTCAAAGGCCATGGAGAGATGTTTGGTGAAAAGACTTGACCTAGACTCTGGAAAATTTGGATGCAAACCAATAGCTCTTAAAAAGAGATCTTTTGCCTTTGGCCTTTGCTCTATATCTCAAATTTGAATTATCTAGATAACTACTTCAGTTTTGTGGCTGACATCTCTCCAGTCTCAGCATATGTTTATAATGAAATATAGATTATTTATCTTAAATTTAAGTAGGGAAGTAACCGTGCAGTATGAATTCTACTCTTTTATTGGTGTTTATCAAGGGGTGTGTGTGTGTTTACATTCATATTTCAGTCTTACGCAAGTATAAATAAAGATCGAAAGTTTTGTTTATGGTAAGAGCTATGAGATTCTGAAGAGCTGCTGCTAACGGCAACTTCGCAGCCAGAAAAGAAACAGCGTGGCCTGCCAGAAGGTGCTCAGATTTTTGGTGTTCAAGGCATGGGGACAAGGACCAACTTTGCATTTAATGACTCGTAACTTCTAGGCAGATGACTGAACCTCTCTGAACTTCACTTATCCCCCCTGTAACTTTGGGGTATTAATGAAATTATTGCCTCATTTATCTCAAAGGATTATTTATATGGTGTAATTTATATGAAAGAACTGCAAAAACTATGGAGCAAGATAAATATGTCATTATTGTTATAGAATAAACGTACTCTTAAAAAATTGTGACAAGTTTCAGTAAGGAAGTGCTATGGAGGAAACTTTCCTAGACTTAATGCCACCTGAAAGTTTACAATAGTCTATTTCCAACACAGCAGCGATGTGGCAGCTACACAGTCAAGCATTTCAAGGAGCAATGAAAATGTGCATTTATTATGTTTCAGGTCTATATTTTACACAGAGTTCAATGTTGCAAAAATTAAGGAGAAAACCCCCAAATAAGGACTGATATGAACTTTAGATTTTTAGCAAGAAAGGTATCAAGTAAATTTTTCTGAAATATTTCTGAGTAGCTAATTTTGTGGTACTATTCAAAATTATGTAACATTAGTATCACTTTACAGGATATAGTAATAAACTTTCCCAAAAGGTTTTATTTAACTAGGAACTGGGAGGAAATGCAAACACATTTTATATGTAACAAAAGACTATCACAAACATTAATTTTAAAATATAACAAATCTAAAAAAAAAAATAATAAAATATAACAAATCTAAACATGCATGTCCACTTCAGCATTAAAAAGTCAGTGAGATCCTAAGGGGAAAAAAAAAGAAAAAGAAAGAAAAAAAGAAAAAAAAATAAATAAAGCTTCCTGTAAAGAATTAATGATGACGAGACAGCCACCTTAGGGACCGCCTCCACCCTAACCCCCTCAGGCTCCATCACGCACGCGCAGAACCTCCGCCTCTCAGAGTGGGAGGCGGGGCCTTGTGGCCGCACCTCTTCCATTTCCCCCGCCTTCCTAGTTTCTTCCGGAGGCGTCCTTGGTTACTTCCCCTAGCGATTGGGCGAGCCGCTTGCGGTCGGAAGGACACAATTGGACGGAGCCGCCGCCTATCTATCGGTGAGCACCGTCGATTGGCCGAGGTGCTGTAAGGGGTTGGCCAAACCTCACGTGGTCCCGACGGCGACGCGGGGAGTGGGCTGGCGCCCCGGATGGGCGCTTACTTCCCAGTGCTTTCCTTTAGGAGGCGCGAGTTGAGCTTTTGGCCCAGGGAGTGTGGGGCCGGTCAGGCGGTGCGGCCCGAGGATGGAGGGGCCGGGGGAAGCAAGAGGTGCAGGCGAGGCGGGATGGTGGCCGCTGCCCCGGGAAGGACCTGCCTGGATGCCATCGGGCACCTTGGTGGAGGAGATTGCGATCAAGCTAGACGTCGTAGTCTGACACGAGACCCCTGGCAGGGCGCCCACTTTGCCATCGAATCTTGTTGTTTAGTCGCTAAGTCGTGTCTGACTCTGCGACCCCATGGACTGTAGTCCGCCAGTTTCCTCTGTCCATGGGATTTCCCAGGCAAGAATACTGGAGTGGGTTGCCATCTCCTTCTCCAGAAGATCTTCCCTGCCCAGGGATTGAACCCATATCTGCATTGCAGGTGGATTCTTTACCGTTGAGCCACCTGGGAAGCCTCCGAGCCTAGGAAGCCCTAAGTGGTTTGGAACCCAGAATTGGAGGAGTCTGCTCAAGCACATGGCCACAATCCGTCTGGAGCAGTTACAGGAAACTGTGACTGAGCAGGTGGGGCTTCTGCGGCAGAGGAATGACCTGCGCGCCAGAGGTTTATAAGCAAGGGAACTCTGAAAAGACAAATCAAAAAGCTGTTTGCTAACAGCGAGGCCTGTCAACCTATAAACTCATCTCCAGAGCCAAATGGAGGAATTGAAGACATTTGGGCAAGGGAGAAGGATCCAGGAGAAATGCGACCAGAAATCAGTGCACAGCTTCTCCTGTCTGAAGCTCTGTGACCTGGGGGGCAAATAAACCCTGTCCTGAACATAATTATTGCAGAAGAGCAAACATCTGGGGTACATGAGCTTATCTGCCAAGATCTTCTGGGAATTCCCTGGCAGTCCAGTGGTTAGGACTTGGGTGCTTTCACTGCTGACCGGGTTTGATCCCTGGTCCGAAGCTAAGATCCTGCAAGCCACCAGGCATGGCACAAAAAAAGAAAAAGTCATAAAGTTGTTGAAGAATTTAAGTGGAAGGCTCCACCCATCACCATAAAAAGCCAGACATTTTTCTGGATCAACAATTTCATCAGTGAGGTGTCTGAGGCCCTAGGAGAGATCCAATTCACTTTCTGAGAGAAGGTTTTTTGCAAGCTTACTCCACGTTCTCAGTGAGGCACAGTGTACTTGCCTGTGGGATTAAGGTGGTAAGACTGGTAACAGCAACAATCTGAGTAAAGTGCAAAATTTCCATGTTATCAGAGACGACAGAAAACAATAATGATGGGTCTTCTTGTGATGCCCCTTGATTATTATTAATAAACTGAAACGGACTTTTCCATCTAGTGAAAAATCCCTGCAACGGTGCACCCTGGCCTTGAACAAGGGTAATATATTCTCAAAAGGACATAGTGATACTAAAATGTGAGGTCCGTTAAGCCAGTCACCTTCATAACAGTATTTCCAAGAGACCCATGGGAACAGAGGCACATAAAGAGGTTCCATATAAGATAGAAATAAGACAACAGGAAGGACTTCCCTGGTGGTCCAGTGGCTAAGACTCTGTGCTCCCAACGCAGGGGGCCTGGTTTTGATCCTGTGTGCTGCAACTAGGAGTTTGTAAACCGTAACAAAGATAGACGATTCCAAATGCATCAGCTAAGACCCGGCACAGCCAAATAAATATACATATATTTTAAATAGACAACATGAACAGCATTCTACCTTATAGCTGTTTTGAAAATGCCCCCAAATCAGATCATTAAGAGAATTTCAGGTCATTCAATTTTCTAGGAATATTAAAAACACTTGAGATTATTCTATCAGTACAGGACTACCCATATTTTTACTTTTGTCACATAGCCAAAGCTGATAAATCCGTGAGTCCTTCAGAACCAGCAGGGGGCGTATATGCCCAAACATCAATCAGTTCAGTTCAGTGGCTCAGTCCTGTCTGACTCTCTGCGACCCCATGGACTGCAGCACGCCAGGCCTCCCTCTCCATCACCAACTCCTGGAGTTTACTCAAACTCATGTCCATTGAGTCAGTGATGCCATCCAACCATCTCATCCTCTGTCGTCCCCTTCTCCTCCCGCCTTCAATCTTTCCCAGCATCAGGGTCTTTTCAAATGAATCAGTTCTTCCCATCAGGTGTCCAAAGTATTGGACTTTCAGCTTCAGCATCAGTCCTTCCAATGAATATTCAGGACTGATTTCCTTTAGGATGGACTGGTTGGATCTCCTTGAAGTCCAAGGGACTCTCAGGAGTCTTTTCCAACACCACAGTTCAAAAGCATCAATTCTTCTGCACTTAGCTTTCTTTATAGTCCAACTCTCACATCCATATATGACTACTGGAAAAACCATAGCTTTGACTATACAGACCTTTGTTGTCTAAGTAATGGCTCTGCTTTTTAATATGCTGTCCAGGTTGGTCATAACTTTCCTTCCAAGGAGCAAGTGTCTTTTAATTTCATGGCTGTAGTCATCACCTGTAGTGATTTTGGAGCCCCCCAAAATAAAGTCAGCTACTGTTTCCACTATTTCCCCATCTGTTTGCCCTGAAGTGATGGGACTGGATGCCATGATCTTAGTTTTCTGAATGTTGAGTTTTAACCCAACTTTTCCACTCTCCTCTTTCACTTTCATCAAGAGGCTCTTTAGTTCCTCTTCACTTTCTGCCGTAAGGGTGGTGTCATCTGCATATCTGAGGTTATTGATATTTCTCCCGGCAATCTTGATTCCAGCTTGTGCTTCATCCAGCCCAGCAATAATAATAACTCATACTACACAGGGGGCTTCCCTGGTAGCTCAGATGGTAAAGAATCTGCCTGCAGTGCAGGAGACCCAGGTTCAATCCCTGGGTTGGGAAGATCCCCTGGAGAAGGGAAGGGCAACCCACAAATACCCAAAGTTCTCTGTTTCCATGCCAGGTCTGGGCAAGTGTTCTGCATACATTAGTCTGTTGTTGTTGTTGTTGTTGTTAGTTGCTAAGTCATGTCTAACTCTTTTGCAATCCCATGGACTGTAGCCTGCCAAGCTCCTCTGTCCATGGGATTTCCCAGGCAATTGGGTTGCCATTTCCTTCTCCAGGGCATCTTCCCAACCCGGGGACTGAATCTGTATCTCTTGAGTCCCCTGCATTGGCAGGTGGGCTCTTTACCACTGAGTCACCTGGGAAGCCCAATATTATACGTAGAAAATCCTAAAGAATCTAAAAATAAGCCTGTTAGAGCTAATAAATGAGTTCAGCAAAATTGTAGGATAAAAAATCATCATTCAGATATCAGTTGTGTTTCTAAGTGCTAAAATGGTCAATCCAAAAAGGAAATAAAGAGAACAATTATGAATTTATAATCCCATGAAAAATAAGAAAATACTTAGGAGTAAATTCAGCAAAGGAAGTGTAAGGCTTGTACACTGAAAACTGCAAAATATTGCTGAAAGAAATGAAAAGAGATCTACATAAACGGAAAGACATGTCACTGGATTAGAAGACTTTTGTTAAGGTGATAATACTACCCAAAGACATACACAGATTCCATTCAGTTCCTACCAAAATATCAATGGTGTTTTTTGAAAAATCATTTATTCTTTTCCTGGTTGCTCTGGGTCTTCCTTGCTCCGTGTGGTCTTTCTCCAGCTGTGGTGAGCAGGGACCACGTTGTGTTGTGGCGCACAGGCTTCTCACTCTCACTGTAGTGGCTTCCCTTGTTGCAGAGCACATGGCCTTCATTGCCACACGCAGGCTCAGTGGTTGCAGCTTGTGGGCTTTAGAGCTTGCTCTCAGTAGATGTGGTACATGGGCTTAGTTGTTCTGAGGCATGTGGAATTTTCTCAGACAAAGGATCGAACCCATGTGCCCTGCGTTGGCGGGTGAATTCTTATCTACTGTACCAACAGGGATGGCCTCAATGATATTTTTGCAGAAATGGAAGAATCCATCCTAAAATTCATATTGAACTTCAAAGGACTCAGGTTGGCTGAAACTATCTTGCAAAAGAACAAATTTGGAGGACACACATTTCTTGGTTTCAAAATGCACTGTAAAGCTACAGTACTCAAATGAGTGTTATTAGCATAAGGCTCGGAGAAGGCAATGGCACCCCACTCCAGTACTCCTGCCTGGAAAATCCCATGGATGGAGGAGCCTGGTAGGCTGCAGTCCATGGGGCCAAGAAGAGTCAGACACGACTGAGCGACTTCACTTTCACTTTTCATTTTCATGCATTGGAGAAGGAAATGGCAACCCACTCCAGTGTTCTTGCCTGGAGAATCCTAGGGATGGCAGAGCCTGGTGGGCTGCCGTCTATGGGGTCGCACAGAGTCGGACACGACTGAAGTGACTTAGCAGCAGCAGCATAAGGCTAGATAGACAGACGAATGGAATAGAATTGAGAGGCCGGAGGTAAACAGTCATGTCTATGATCAATTGATTTTCAACAAGGATGCTAAGACCAACTGATGGGAATGGTTTTAGATTCCACATGTAAATGATATCATGTAATATTTGTCTTTCTCTGTCTGACCTGTTTTACTTAGTATGATAATTTCTAGGTTCATCCATGTTGCTGCGAATGATATTATTTATTATGACTTTTTTATGACTGAGTAATATTCCATCACGTATATCATTATATATCAGTATATCTATATATATAACATCTGTTTTTAATATCACAGTCAACTATATTTCAATTTACAAGTTTAAAAAAAATAAAAAATATTGAGAGTAAAAAACAAAAAAACCTGTACAATGTTTGTGAAAGCCTGCTCTGCAATGAACTGAGACGGGGCTTTGCCTGATTTCCAGGACATGGGAGGGATCACATGGGTCATGAAGTCCTCAAAGACTTCTCCAGTCAGAAGGGGCCAGAGCTTCCGGGCCAGACGGACGCTGGCGGGTGGGACATCTCTCACCCAGTCTGTTCTGGCGGTGCTGTTGCGTGGGTTTCCTGAAGCTGCTGGAACAGAGTACCATCAGCTGGTGGCTCCAAACAGTAGGGGTGTATTCTCCCACAGTTCTGGAGGCTGGTAGTCCAACGTCAGTGTATCAGAAGGGCCATGTTCCCTCCGCAAGGTCTGGGGGGAGTTTTCCCTTGCCTCTTTCTAGCTTCTGGTGCTCGCTGGCAGTCTTTGGTATTCCTGGGCTTGGAGACACATCACTTCAACCTCCGCCTCTTTCGTCCCGTGATATTCTTCCTGGGCAGGTCTGTGTGTCCACACTGTCCTTTTCTCATATAAGAACTCAAGTCGTTGGATTAAAGTCTTTCCTAATCCATGATGACCTCATCTTGAGCATGGGTTTTTCTAATCTCTCAAGTGGGAAAATAGACTTCTACTATTTTCCTCCTGAGTTTGTGGTGAGAATTGATTGCGATAATAGATATTTTTGTTCCTTTAAAAATTTTTTAAATTAATTAATTAATTTTAATCGGAGGCTAATTGCTTTACGTTATTGTGGTGGGTTTTGCCATACATTGACTCGTTGATGAGCTTTATAAGGGGCTTCCCAGGTGAAGAGAGCCGACTCATTGGAAAAGACTCTGATGCTGGGAAAGATTAAGGACAGGAGGAGAAGAGGGCAACAGAGAATGAAATGGTTGGATGGCCTCACCGGCTCAATGGACATGAATTTGAGTAAACTCTGGGAGATGGTGAAAAAAAGGGAAGCCTGGCGTGCTGCAGTCATGAGGTCACAGTCAGACACGACTGAGGAGGTCAAGAACAGCAACGACACGTGGCGCGAGTGGTGAAGAATCTGCCTGCCAACGCAGGAAACGCAAGAGACGTGAGTTCGATGCCTGGGTTGAGGAGATCTCCTGGAGTAAGAGATGGCAACCCACTCCAGTATTCTTGCCTGGGAAATCCCATGGACAGAGGAGCCTGTTGGGCTACAGTCCATGGGGTCGCAAAGAGTCGGACACGACTAAGCGCACACACACAAGCCTTATAAACTCCCAAATCTCCTGCAAATTTCACTCCCAAAGTTACAACATTTGAGGTGTGAATGTTAGGAGGAAAAAGGGCCCATGGTTTTTAATTTTAAAAAAAGAGTACATACCAGAGCAATTTGGTTTGTAAGATCTGAGACTCAGAGAGGTTAAGTTGCTACGGAAGGCTTCGTTGGCACATCATGGTGCTGCCTCCTATTTCTTCTTGAATTTTTGTTCCTAGCTGTTTGTCCTCTTGAAGTGAGACAATTGACCCCCTCTGTCTCCCCCACCTGCCTCCTCCCCCTTTCCTTGGGGCAGTGCTGAGGGCGAGAAGGAAGCTTCGCCTTCCCGGCAACGAGGCTGTCACAAGCTCATGGGAAATCTGTTTGTGGTTTACTTTATCACAGAGCCATGGGAGAGCTGGCCTGTCTGGAATGTGAAGGAACCCGAATCCTGCCCAGCTCAGGGGAAGGCAGCCTGGGTCAGGGACTGCAGCCAGTGATAAAGACCAAGTGAGATCTCTCGGGGGTCACACACCCCAAGGTGAAAGACGATCTCGAGTCCCTGAGGTGTGCTCTACCACATCTTTTGTTGTTGTTGTTGTTAAATATTTATTTACTCTATTGGGCTACGCCAGGTCTTGGTTGCGACACACAGAATCTTAGGTTACGGCATGTGAACTCTTAGTTGTGGCAGAGTTCCCTGACCAGGAGTTGAACCCGGGCCCTCTGCACTGGGAGCCCGGAGTCTTAGCCACTGGACCACCTGGGAAGTCCCTGTAGCACGTCTCCATTTCCATTCATCTGTCTGTGGACGTTTAGGTTGCTTCCATGTCTTGGCTATTGTGAACAGTGCTGCCGTAAACACCGGGGTGCCTCATGTTTCTTTTTGAACTCTATTCTTTTATGACTTTGGTAAAAAAAAAAAAAATAGGAGAAATTAGAAAGTTTTGAAGAAAACCAGAGACCCTCTGGGTTGGAAGGGACCCTTAGTGAAAGTGAAATTGCTCAGTTGTGTCCGACTCTTTGCGACCGCATAGACTGTAACCTACCAGGCTCCTCTGTCCATGGAATTTTCCAGGCAAGAGTACTGGAGTGGGTTGCCATTTCCTTCTCCAGGGGATCTTCCCAACCCAGGGATCGAACCTGGGTCTCCTGCATTGCAGGCAGATGCTTGACCATCTCAGATCTGCTAATTCAGCTCTCCGCAGGTGGACTCACCTCTCCCACATGCTGGCCACGTGACCGACCGCTCTGCATAAACATCCCCAAGGTGGGGAGCTCACTGCCAGCCCTGTGGGGTCACCAGGACCTGCCAAGCTGCCCTGGTTCCCTGGTTGCCTGCGCTCCCTGGTTCCATTCTGTCCGCAGCAACTCCAGAGATGGAAAGGGTTTTATTGGGGGTGGGGGAAGGAAGAGACCTAGAATGTGGATACTTTCTGCTGAGGCAGGCGGGGAGGGTTTCCTGGGGAACCCTCAGCAAGCAGACATCCGTTTAAGCCGACAGGCTGCCCAGCCTGGGGAGCAGGAGGGGCTAGGAGGCGGGGAGAGACAGACTGGGTCTGTTCTCTGCAAATGTTCCCCTTGGGCAGCCTTGAAAGGGCCTACAGGGACCTGGGCCGCAAGTTCTCTCTGAATCCACCACTGTGCGGGTCTCTGGCTGGAGTCAGTCCCCTAAGTGCTGGTGTGCAGACAGCTGGCTCACTTTGTGCTCAGCTCCTGTGTGTGACCTTTCAGGCTTCGTGTTCCCGTTTGTAGCTGCGACCTGGCTGGAGGTTGTGACTTGTTCGGGCTGGAGGACCGGACTGTAAGTCCAAGACAGGACCTACGGAGGTTACTGATGCCAAACCAGGCTGCGGTGTGCTTTGAACTTCTACAGGAAGGGAGCTGGTCTTCATCCTCTTTGCCTGCACTGCCAGTGCATCACAGGGGTCGTGAACTTGAGTCAATTAGAAGAGGTACCTCTTGGACCCTTCTGAGCTCAGGAGCAGGGGAACCCACACAATCTGCAGGGAGCCCCTGCAATGACCATCTCTTCCCACTAGAGGGCGCTGTGGGACAGAAACCCACAAACGGACCAATCATCCCTTTCAGCTGAAACCAGCAGGGGTGACAGGTGAGGAGGAGCTGTCATTCCTGGGACTTGCGTTTGTGACAACCACCTCACTGGGTCCTTGCAGCAAACCTAGGACTAGGCTCTTTGCATCAGGTGCCAAAGTATTGGAGCTTCAGCATCAGTCCTTCCGATGAACGTTCAAGGTTGATTTCCTTTAGGATTGACTTTAATTCAGTGAGGTTTACCCGGTCTTCTGAGCGGTGGGGAGGGGGTGGGTCTCCCTACCAGGAGAGGCTGGGGTGTGGGGGTGCCTGGGGGCCCTGGGGAAGGAGCTGGGGTTGTGGGGCCGGCTGTGGACATGGAGAGGGAGATCCCAGGCCAGCGGGCTGGAAGTCCTCCTGCTCTGGCCCCTGGCAGAGCTGGCCCCCTGGGAGCCTGCCAGGCTTATTAATATCCTGCTGAGTCAGGGGGCTCTTGAGTTTCAGCATCACAAGACAAGAGGCAGGAATATCCTTGACTCCCCAGCGTCCTCTCTCCGCCTGCCCTGCCCACCTCGGGCTGGGGGCCCTGCGGGTCTGAGTGGTCAGGTGGCCCTGAAGGGGGGCAGGTCACTTCACCTGACTTAGAGGTGGAGGCGAGAACCCGGTTCAGGCACTGCTCCTCCAGGCCAGGCACACGGAAGCGGCTGAGAGCAGGAGCTGCCCTTTCAGAAAAGGCCCTGCTGGGGGCCCAGCCCTGTCCTTATTGCTGTGAATCGGGCAGCCGGGGCAGATGGGGGAGGAGGGTGGGAGAACAGCACGGTTCAGTTCTCAAAGAGCTCACTGCCTGCCCAGCGTGGGGTCCCCCAGCCAGCAACGGGGCCCAGACAGAAGCTGGGCCCCTCCTATGGCCAAACTGATGAACTCCCCCAGACATTTGGAATTGGGTCTCGGGGACTCTGGTCGCATGGGGTGGGCACTGGCTGAAGGGAAGAGCATCCAGGCTTGGGGAGGGAGGTGGCGAGGGATCCATGTGTCCATGCAACAGAGGGACCAGACTGTAGCGGACACATGAAAAGACAGGCGCCCCCAGGAGAGCAGCCCCCCAGCCGCTGGCACTCAGCCCTCTGTACCCACTTCCCTCCCCAGGATCCAGGAGGCCGCTCTGCATTCCCCGTACAACACCCTCGTTCCTGCCCCAGATTTCCACATGGCCCTGCAAGGGCGGGGAGAGGTGGGTCGTTTGTTGACCACCTGAGCTTTGGCACTCCCCAGTCATGGTTTAAAACTATTTGCTGAGGACCTCCCAGGCACCAGACCCTGAGTGAGATACACATAGCCTCTCCTCCAAGTCTCACAAGATACCTGTTCGTCCCATTTTTCAGATGAAGAAACTGAGGCCCACAAGGCAAAGTCAGCTGCCACTAGGTGATAAAGGCAAGACTCAAACCCAGGTCTGGGTGAGTCCAGAGCCCTTACTATTTTTTTTTTTTAATTTATTTATTTGGCTGCTATCTTCAGTCTTCATTATAGCATGAAGGACTTTTTAGCCGCAGCATGGGAGATCTGAACTTTCCTGGTGGCTCAGTGGTAAGGGATCCGCCTGCAGTGCAGGAGATGGGTTCCATCCCTGGGTCGGGCGTTGGCTCCCCGAGGCCCTCTGGAGCCCTTATCAGCCAGCTCCACACAGCACAGGTCGGGCAGCCCGCCCCGCCCGGCCCCTAGCAGCTCATTATCAGGGGACACATTCCACCCAACTGCCCCTGGAAGGTGGGGGAAATAGAGCCTGCCACTTTTCCGTCCCTCTTCTGAGTTTTACCAAGTGGAGAAGGGGCACTCCAGGGGCAGGAAGGGGGTTATCACAACAGGAAGCCCCGGCACTGGATTCTTCAGCTGGCACGAGAAAACCCAGGGGGCTGGAGTGTGACCCTTGGAAGCGGTGACCTTGCTGGGTGGGCCTGGGGGAGGCACAGCTGCTTCTTTGGCCTGATTTATTTTTATTTATTTGCTTTTTTAATTGGAGGATAATTGCTTTACAATACTGTGTTGGTTTCTGCCGTATGTCAGCATGAATCAGCCGTAAGTGTACATTTGTCCCTTCCCTCTCGAACCTCCCTCCCACCTCCCACCCCATGGGAGGCTTTCTCTTTGCTCCCAGCAGCCAGGATGTGGCGGGTGAGGAGGGCGGGGCTCTCAGCCAGAGACTGGAGGTCCCTCTGGGGAGGGTCTCAAAGCACTGTCATCCTCACACACCTGTCTGTGCACCCCCTTAAGGATGAGAGAATTGAGGCTCAAATCACAGGTGATGGAGGGTCTTACCTCTCAGGGCAGCAAGGTGGAGCATGCAGAGGGCCAAATATGCAGCTGGTACCCTAGGCAGGGCTGCAAACCTCTCTCTGTGGGTCACACACACGCACAACACATTGATTCAGCACCAACTACCTGGCAGGTGTATGCCTGCCTCTCCAAGTGGACAAGCACCATCCTAGTCCCCAGCACTCTTGGATCGAGAGATCTTTGTGATTCCCATTGTGTGGGTGAAGAGACTGAGGCTTAGGGTCTGCCCTGGGGTTCCATTGGTTAAGACCCTGCACTTCCAACGGATGGGGCATGGGTTCCATCCCTGTCAGGGAATTAAGTTCTCATGAGCTGAGGCCAAAAAAAAAAAGAAAAGAAAGAAAGAAAGAAATTGAAGCTTAGACGGATGAGGTCGTTAGTCCAGGGTCACCCAGCTCTAAGTGGAGGAGCCAGGGTTGGGTCCCAGTCTCTCTGACTTCCACGTGCAAGCTCTCCACGGCCACAGTCCCATGCCTTCAAATGAGCTCAGTTATCACCTTGTCTACAAAGCACTTTCACGCTCCAGCAGTCTCAGCCCAACCGTGGCCAAGAAAATATGCAGAAAAAGGTCTGCACTGGGCACTGTCAAAGTCAGCGCCGACGACCCAGCGCTCTGATCCCAGGTTGCACTTTGCACAAACCACAGCGAGCCTGCACCCAAAGGTGAGGCAGGCTGGGCTGCAGCACCGTGGCCCCCTGAGGGTCTGGCAGCAAGGCAGGGGGGGGAGAGCTTTCAAAGGATGGCGTGAGATCTCTGAAAGTAAAGGAGGCTGGCCGGTCCGTGGGTAGGGGGGTCAAGCAGCCCATGGCAAGTGGCCAGCCCTCCAGGGCATCACGGCAGAGTCACCAACAGTGAGAAGCCTGGGACACCACAGAGGGCAACGGTTCCAGCAGCACGTGAACAGGCTCACATTTCAGAGCTTGGGGGCCTCAGCTTTTGAAGGATGACTCTGGGAGCTCCAAGGGATGAACCTGCTCTGTAGCAACTGGCCCTGGGTGGCGAATATTCTTGGAAGCATTGCAGGTCTCATAAAATAGGAGAGAATTCCAAGGACCACCTCCACACCCCCCAACAAGAGACACGTAAGTGAGTGCTGGGTCTTAACCACTGGACCTCCAGGTAAGTCCAGGATCTGAATAGGATTAATAACTATGTCAATACATTTGAAAACTTAGATGAAATGGTCCAAAAACTTGGAAAAAATATAACCTACCAAGATGGGATCAGGAAGTAGAACACTTGAATGTAACTATGTTTAAAATAATTTTGTTTATTTTTGTCCCTGCTGGGTCTTCACTGTTGCCCAGGCTTTTCTCTCGTAGTTCAAGGGTTTCTCCCTGTGGCGGCTTTTTTTGTTTCGGAGCACCGGCCCTAGAGCACGTGAGCTTAGTATTTGTGCTGCACGGGCTTAGTGGTTCTGCAGCAAGTGGGATCCTCCCCGACCAGGGATCAAACCTGTGCAAGAATCTCTTGCACTGCCAGGCAGATTCTTTACCACCGAGCCCCAAGGGAAGCCCCGAATATGACTATGAAAAAGAATTAAATATCCTTTGAAGTATTAAGGAGTAACAGAGAGACAGAGAACACCAGAAGTTGATGATCTGTAGGTGAGTTCTATTGAACATCTAAGGAACAGATCCTTCTAATATTGCACCAAGTTTCCCAGGAAATAAATGAGGGTGGTTCACTCCACCAGGCTGATATAATCTGGATCATGAAACCGGACAAGAACAGTACAAGAAAGAAAAATTAGGGGCACATGTCACTCAAAAATATAAGGGTAAAAGTACTAAATCTCTAGGTCGGTCCACCTTGCTGCAAATGGCATTATTTCATTCTTTTTGATGGCTGAGCAATATTCCATTGTATATGTGTTCCTCATCTTCTTTATCCATTCCTCTGTCGATGGACATCGAGATTTTTTCTATGTCTTGGCTGTTGTAAACAGTGCTGCAGTGAACATTGTCGTACTCTGAAGTAAGTCAGAGAAGCAGACACATCATATGACATCCTTGTACACGGCATCTAAAAAGATATGGTTCAAATGAACTTATTTATAAAATAGAAGCAGACTCATAGACCTAGAGAATGAACTTATGGCTGCTGGGGGCAGGATGGGGTGAAAGGATAGTTAGGGAGTTTGGGATAGACATGTTCACATGGCTGTATTTGAAATGGATAACAAACTAGGACCTACAGTTTGGCACAGGGAACTCTGACCAATGTTATGTGCCAGCCTGGATGGGCGGGGAGTTAGGGGGAATGGATACATGCATATGCGTGGCTGAGTCCCTTCACTGTTCACCTGAGATTATCAGGGCATTGTTAATCGGCTGTCAGTTCAGTTCAGTTCAGTTCAGTCGCTCAGTCTTGTCCAACTCTTTGTGACCCCATGGACTGCAGCACGCCAGGCCTCACTGTCCATCACCAACTCCTGGAGCTTACCCAAACTCATGTCCATTGAGTCGGTGATGCCATCCAACCATCTCATCCTCTGTCATCCCCTTCTCCTCCCGCCCTCAGTCTTTCCCAGCATCAGGATTTTTCCAAAAGAATCAGCTCTTCGCATCAGGTGGCCAAAGTATTGGAGTTCCAGCTTCAGCATCAGTCCGTCCAATGAATATTCAGGACTGATTTCCTTTAGGGTGTATTGGTTGGGTCTCCTTGCTGTCGGCTATACTCCAATACAAAATAAAACGTTAAAAAAAAATACTACCTAAAACACTGGTAGGCTGAATACAACAGTGTATAAATAAAAAAGTGTGATACACATGATGGAATGAACTCTATGCCAAGATTGCAAGGGATGGTTTAATACTAGAGAAATCAGTGACATTTAATACATTAACTGATTAGAGGAGGAAACAACTTTGGGATCATTTTAATAGATGCTTAAGAAGTATTTTCAGAAGTTCAGCATAAATTCGTGGTAGGAAACTTCTCAATAAATCAGAAATAGAAGGGAATTTCCTTGGCTGATAAATGGGTAAACATTAGCAACATTGCCTCTGAGATTAGACATAAGAAACATTATGTTTCAGACTTCCTTGGCAATCCAGTAATTAGGACTCTGTGCTTCCACTGCAGGAGGCATGGATTCGATTTCAGGTCGGGGAACTAAGATCCCGCATGCTGCATGGCGCGGCCAAAGACAGAAAAGAAACGTTATGCTTCCCATTATTGCTCTTGTTCAACAATGAGCGTTGGACATCCTCCCTTAACAATAAGACTGTAAAAAGTTAATTAAAAAACACAGAGGTTAGGAAAGAGAAAACAAAACACATTATCTTCAGGTACGCTCATAGGAAACCAAAAAGAAGAGTTTAGCAAGACACCTAGATATAAGAAGAATACACAAAATATAACTGCATTTCTAGACACTAAGACTCTGAACAATGTACTTTAAAAAAGGGGGTGGGGCCAGTCCCAAGAGTGTGAAAATTTTAAGTATCTAAGAATAAGTCTATGGGCTTCCCAGGTGCCTTAGTGGTAAAGTGTCCACCTGCCAATGCAGGAGAAGAAAGTTCAATCCCTGGGTTGGGACGATCCCCTGGAGGAAGAAATGGCAGCTGACTCCAGAATTCTTGCCTGAAAAATTCATGGACAGAGAAGCCTGGTGGGATTTAGTCCATGTGGTCACAAAGAGTTGGATACAACTGAGCGATTGAGCACTCAGACACAAGAATACGTTTAATGAAATAAAGGTAAGCGTTAGGCAGAAAATTATACTAGTCCATGAAAACAAGTTAAGGCTTAAAAGGACAAATAACTCATGCTTAAGGACAGGAGGGCCAGTTAGCATAAAAATGACAATTCTCCACAGATTGATCTGTGGACTCAGTGCAATTCCAGTTAAAGTCTTAATGGGGGCTTGTGTAGAATTTGAGTCTTTCCTGGTGGCTCAGTCAGTAAAGAGTTGGCCTGCAATGTGGGAGACCCAGGTTCAATTTGACCAGTGATTCTTTTTTTTTTTTGACCAGTGATTCTTTTTTTTTTTGACCAGTGATTCTAAAGTTTAATATGAGTGAGCAAAGGATTGTGCTACTCCAGGAGAGGAGGAATACAGACAGGAATGTATCCCATTTGATATCAGGACTTACAAAGCTATGACACTTGGGCAGCAATAAATAAAATAGTCAACAACCAAACGATGCAAACAACACAGATGTCCATCAAGGGAGGAGTGGACAGCCGAATTGTGGTCCATCCACACAATGGAGTAATGTTGTTTAGTCGCTCAGTCATGTTTGACTCTTCTGTGACCCCACGGACTGTAGCCTGCCAGGCTCCTTTGTCCATGAGTTTTTCCAGACAAGAATATTAGAATGGGTTGCCGTTTCCTCCTCCAGGGAATCTCCTCAACCCAGGGATGGAACCTGAGCCTCCTGCATTGCACGGAGCCACCAGAGAAGCCTCATTAGAATATTATTCGGTCGTAAAAAGTAATGAAGTACTGATATCTGCCACAGCGTGAGTGAACCTTGAAGACATTATGCTAATTGAAAGAAGCCAGACACGAGAAGTTGCATAGTCTGTGGTTCCATTCATGTGAAATGTCCAGAACAGGCAAATCCATAGAGACAGAGAACAGACTGTGTCTTCCGGGGGCTGGGGGGAGGGAGGGCAGGGACGAACGGTCCTCCTGGCTTTCCTTTTGGGCGATGAAAATATTTTGGAACTAGGTGGTGGTTGCACAACCGGATGAATGTGCTAAACGCCACCAAACTGTACCCTTTAAACTGGTGAATCTTATATTATGTGAATTTCACTGCAATTAAAAACAAACAAACTGGTAGCCATCTAAATATCGAAGAAAAGGAAAGAGAGAGAGAGAGACAGTCTCTTCCATACAAGGAATCACTGGAGGCTGCTCTCAGTCAAGATGGAGATGTTGAATTATTGATGCAGAAAGGTGGTTCACGATATGTTATACAGGATAAAAGCAGGTCACAAAGCTATGGCGTGTAACGACGTTTGGGTCAAAATAACATCTCTTTTTAGGAAGGTGGAGAACAATGTCTGCAAGGAAAAAGCGAAAAAAAAAATTTTACTTTTGGTTTTCCATGAAATAATGAAAATGTCTTCTTATGTAACCAAAAAAACAAGATAACCAGATACTTCCTTAGAAAAATTCATCCTGTTCTTTGTGAGGCTCTCAGGAGACTCATCACACATCTGCTGGCCCCAGGCTCAGGACTAGAATTCCTCTCTTGTCTGGGAGGGGGCAGGGAGGCCGGCCAGGTCACGCAGGGAGGGGCAGGTCTGGGTCTTCCCTCTGGGACCCCCTCTCCCGGAGCTAAGCCCGTCTTAGGACCTTGCCCGACCCTGTCCCTCTGCAGACCTTTCTGGCTGAGGAACTTAAGTGGAGGAAACAGGATTTCAAGACCCCCTTGCCCTGTCTCATTTCCCAGCAGCAGAAGCAGCCCTGGAATGGAGCTGTGGCCAAGCCAGCCTCAGGGCCTCACGTTGCATCTCTGACCCTGGCTGGACATCCCTCCTCGGGGCCCGGCCCCACGATAACCCGGCTCGGGTGGGGTTCCCAGGGCTTGGCTGCTGCTGCCAGATCTCACAGCTGGGCTGTTGGTGAGAGGAGCTTTCCCAGGGTCCTAGCAAGCCGCCCCTGCCGGCCCCCTGCTCCTGCTGGAAGCCCTGCCTCTTCCCACTAGCAAGCCAGGTCCTGGGCTAGGTTGTTGAAAGCCGTAACTGGGGGCCCGGAGCTCTGCTGAGGCCAGAGCTGGGCTCTAATGACCAGATTCAGAGAAGGTCTATAGCAGGTCTCCCAAGGAAACAGCATGTCCTGGGCTGGGCCTCATGATGACCTCATGAATTCGTGTGTGTGTGTGTGTGTGTGTGTGTGTGTGTGTGTGTGAATGTATACTACATATTAGGGTTGGGTTGCCAGATAAAACAGACACCTTGGTTAGATATATCAGATAAATGAACAGTTTTTGAGTATCACTATATCCCAAAGATTGAATCCTCTATTTAAAAAAACACTTTTTTAAAGATTTAATAGAATTTATTCAAATGTTTAATGTGTTTGACTGCGTTGGGTCCTAGTTGCGGCACATGGCAATCTTTGTTGGCACATACAGGATCCTTCATTGTGGTGTGTGGGCTTAGATGCCCCGCGGCATTATGGATCTTAGTTCCTCAACCGGGGATGGAACCTGTGTCCCCTGCATTGGATGGCAGATTCTTAACCGCTGGACCACTGGGGAGGTTCCTGATCCTTTATTTTTATTTGCTTAATCTGGTGAGCCTGATACCTGTCAACAATGGCATGCAGAGAAATTGCATGTGGTTAAGTGTGTACACCCTGCCGGAGCACACACGTGTGTGTATAAACATATGCAAGGCCAGGTGTGTACATTGTCACCAAGGTATGCACACCAGAAGGCAGGTGTAGGGAGATTCCACCGTGTGTTTGAGCTGGTACATGGCTATGAAATGTTTGGGATGTGGAAGTGAATGTATAAATGTATCTGTGTGCAAAGATGATCACGCGTGTGTTTTCCTGTTTTGCATGCATGTGTGTGATACCCAAGCACATGGAGTGTCCGATGTTGGAGCGTCCACAGACGCGCACGTTACAGAACATTAGAACTGAAAGGAGGCTTGGCGATCTCCCGCACGCAATTGTACATGTGAGAACGTGGAGGCCAGCCAGTCAGCCTGAGTGTGTGTGTGTGCACGTGCGTGTGTGTCCGAGCTGGGGCTGGGATGCGTGGGGAGGGCTCTCTGGCCGTCAGGCCCTGCCAGTCTGGTGTCGTGGCAGGCTCACGACAGCCCTCTCTCCCTACGAGACCCGTTTCCCGAAGGGAAGGTCAAATGGAGCGCGGCCGGGGCCCAGCCTCACCCGCCTGCCTGGCGGGTCACGTGTGTCTGCACGCGGGTTACATAAATGCCGGGCCCAGCGCTGTGGCCAGATGTTCTGTCTCTTCCTGGAGCCAGATGGCGGCTGATCCCAGAGTTCGTACCTTTTTCGAGCTCCTGCCGTCCCCTTCTCCTGCCCCTTCTGGAGCTTTCCCCAGGCAGGGCAGGGGCTGGGACCCGGAGACTTTGACCTGGACCAGTTGCCTCGGCCGGGAAGTGGCCTCCCCCGGGCAGGGGGTCAGGACACGGTCACAGTGTCTTGGGAGGTGCCGGCGCCCCCGGGGCAGCTCCTGGTTCAGTGGTCTCCCCACGTCACCCAGAAGCGGCCTGTCGCAGCCTGTCCCCAGCTCACCTGGCCTGTGTCCCACTCTCGCTCTTCCTGTGGTGACAGGTGACGGCCAGCTGACCTGATAAACCAGGGCTGCCACCATAAGGGACCACAGACTGGGTGGCTGTAACAACAGAAATGCTCTTCCTCAGTTTCCTGGGGGCTGGAAGTCCACGATGGAGGCCTCTCCCGGGTGGCTCAGATGATAAAGAGCCCACCTGCAATGCAGGAGACCAGGGTTCGATCCCTGGGTCAGGAAGATCCCCTGGAGTAAGGAAATGGCAACCTACTCCAATATTCTGGCCTGAGAAATCCCACGGACAGAGGAGCCTGGTGGGCTACAGTCCACAGGTCGCAAAGAGTCGGACACGACTGAGCGACTAACAGTCTTGCTCTCTCCTTGGCTCGTAGAGGGCCATCCTCTGCCTGTGTCTTCACATGTCGTCCCTCTGCGTGTCTGTGTCCAACTGTCCTTCTTATAAGGACACCTGTGCTATTGGACGAGGGCCCATCCTAATGACCTCATTTTAACTTAATTGCTTCTTTAAAGGTCCTGTCTTCAAATAGAATCACATTCTGAGGTCCTGGGGGTTAAGCTTTCGATGTATGAATTGCAGGGAGGGGGCACAGTTCAGCCTGGTAACACCCACGATAACATGTTTTTGGCAGTGGGTTTTTCCCAGGCCAGGCCCGCCATCACCAGGCCATAGCTGTCAGGGGTCTTCAGAACCCCAACTTACTGTTCTTTATTTTGACAACTTGGAATCCAGTAGAGACCCTACAAAGATGCAGAGTCAGGTCAGGGGTGACCTCCTCGGCCCTAAATCCCAGCTCTGTTGGAAGGAGGGTTTGGGCAGCCTGGTGGAGAAACGAGACAGGCTCAGGGTGGGAGGGGTCAGTTCACACGCCCTTCGCCCACCCACAGCCTGAAGCTGGGGAGTGCGGGGTGGGTGGTGGGGTTCAGGGCAGGCTGCATAGTGCCTGCATACTTGGCGCGGGCTGGACACCCCTCCTGGGCCTCAGCACCCCCATCTGTGAAGAGAAGCCACTGGGCCGGCCGGGACATGGGTAGGTGCCCATCTGTCAGTTCCAGTCCATCCGATCCCCAGAGGTAGCCCTGTGCCTGAGTGCCCAGCAGGGACACATGGTTCTTGAGGGGCATGTCTTCCTTTCTCAACCCTTCTGTGTGCCAGCCTGGACCACGCAGCTCTGGATGCTCCAGCTTTAGGCAAGGTAAGCATTATCCCCATTTTAGAGAGGGGGAAGCTGAAGCTCAGAAGAGCTCAGTGACTTAGGGCCCTTAGGGTCTGACTCCCAGGGGTGCACTCTTTCCTCAAGATCACCCTGCCCAGACCACCCCCAGACTGCCCCCAAGCCCCGCTTGGCTCACCATCCCAGTGACCTTGACGAAAAACTCGGGTGGACTTCTGTGTTCTGGGAAGTGATCACATTGTCCATGACAGCTGGGGGTGATGCCGGGAGGCAGGAGGGCACCGGGTAAGTTCAGGACCAACTCCAGGCTCCAGGAGGGGCAGGTGGGGGCCCGCAGGCCTGGGGGTGGGCGTGGGTGGGAGCGAGGAAGCAGGGAGGACACACCACACTGAGGCTGAGCTTTGCGGCTACACAGGGGCCGGTGGATAGTGTTCCCGTCTTATCCAACATCCGGTCTGGACGGGACCCACAGGGTCTGGCCAAGGGTGAGCCAAGACAACACAGGAGGCCGTCTGGCACAGTGGGACTGGATTCTCTGTTACAAAAAGGAAAAAGCTGGGACTTCCCTGGTGGTCTAGTGGCTAAGGCTCTGAGTTCCCCATGCAGGGGGCCCAGGTTCAATCCCCGGTCAGGGAACTGGATCCTGCATGCTGCAACTGAGACCTGCTGCAGCCAAATTAAAAAAAATATATATATATATTTTTTAAAAAGAATGATAAAAGCCATCCCACCCCTGTGCCCAACACTTCACCAGTCCAGCCTCACTCCAAGGTTGGTGGGGTGCCCTGGGTTTCTGTTTTCCAGAGGGTTCTCTGTTCCGAAGCCACTGGGGCCACTGGGGTTCTGATCCTGACTGCCAAATCCTAGGTGAGTGATCTTGGAGAAATGACTTTCCCTCTCTGAGCCTCAGTCTCCTCACTTGTGAAGTAGGGACAAGGGCATGATGAGGAATCAGCGCGATGAGGCAGGTGAAGGACTTAGGAAGCCATAAACCCCCTCCTCGCCTCACCCCAAGTCATGAGCTCAAATGCCAGTTCCACGGACAGGCTGATCTCTGAGAGCTTAGGAATGAGGGACAGAGGCGGAGGAGTGAAAAAAGAGATAATACCGGCTCTATACAGACTTCACCCTGGTAACCGAAGTGGGCACAAACAAATCAAGGAAACAACATGAACATACCCTGTGGATAGAGATTCTCAACAAATTCTTTTTTTTTTTTTTTTTTTAGCCGTGTGGGATCTTAGCTCTCCCCCTTCCCCCACGAGGAATCGAACCTGTGTCGTCGACGCTGGGAGTATGGAGCCTTAACCACTGGACCACCAGGGACGTCCCAACAGAATCTTTGTCTAACCCCATGTGGTGATATTTATTTTTTTAAGATTTTTTTTTTTTTTTGATGTGGACCATTTTAAAAGTCTTTACTGAATTTGCTACAACATTGTTTCTGCTTTATGTTTTGGTTTCTTTAGCCCCAAGGTATGTGGCATCTTAGCTCCTCCACCAGGGATCAAAACCGCAGCCCCTGGATTGGAAGGTGAAGTCTTAAGCCCTGGATCACCAGGGAAGTCCCAACTCGGTGATATTTAGAAAGGGCTAGGGTAATGCCACGTAGGGTTTATCCCAGGTGTGCAGAATGGGCTTACCATTAAGAATCAAATATTATAATTCACCAGAAGAAAGTGAGAGCGGCTGTTGGCTTCGATCACCGAAGTGCATTAACCACAGGTGAGCGAGCACACGCGCTCTGCGTCTCTCCAGGAACGGGGTGTCCCTGAAGGAGTCACAGGCCCCTCACTGCCCCCCATCCCTGGACCTGCGCCTGCAGGTTCCCCCCCGGCCAGTGGGATCCTTCTGGGATGGCAGGGTGGACCCTGCACCAGGCACCCCCTCGTGGGGAGCACCCGAGTCACACACGACCCCACAGGGACCCCCATCAGCCCCGTCTGGTAGCTCAGGACACCAGGCTCGGAGAGGTGACCGCTGTGTCAGCGCTGGCCCTGGCCCGAGCCCCCAGTGCTGCTAACACTTTGCAGGACAGGATGTTTCTCCCGGGCAAGCTGCCCACTGCCTCTCCAGGGAGATTGTCCTCCTAACTGTCTGTTAGGCACTTGGATTCTAATACCCACCCTGAGCTTAAGGGGTCTGCTGAGAGCCCTCCGTTCTTCAGAAAACCCCTCCTCATCCTAAAGACTCTAAAGGCCACCGCGCACCCCTGCAGAGGCAGAGACCCTGGGGGCCCATTGGAAGCGTGGGCCTTGCATGGCTGGAGTGTGTCCCCTGTTCAAAGCTGAAGCCAGATTCGCCCCGATGACAGGCTCCCAGGTTCCCGAGGGTGGGGGCGAGGGGCAAAGGAAGCCACCCTCACCCCTTCTGCTCAGCATCGCATGGACGCGCCGCCCAGGAGCGTCTGTGGGAGCAGGCAGAATGTATTTTGAAGACCCCGGATCAGCCAGCGTTCAAGATTGGAAGTTGAGGGTCTTCATCATAGTAGTCATGTATGGATGTGAGAGTTGGACCATAAAGAGGGCTGGGCGCTGAAGAATGATGCTTTTGAATTGCAGTGTTAGAGAAGACTCTTGAGAGTCAAACCAGGCAATCTTAAAGGAAATCAACCCTGAATATTCATTGGAAGGACTGATGCTGAAGCTGAAGCTCCAATACTTGGCCACCTGATATGAAGAGTCGACTCATTGGAAAAGACCCTGATGCTGGAAAAGATTGAAGGCAGGAGGAGAAGGGGATATCACAGGATGAGAGTGTTGGATAGCATCCCTGACTCAGTGAACATGAGTTTGAGCAAATTCTGGGAGATAGTGGAGGACAGGGGAGGCTGGCATGCTGCAGTCCATGGGGTCACAGAGGGTCGGACGCCACTGAGCTACTTACTAAACAACAATAATGACATCATGGTGGCCGGCCGAGTCTGGCCTCCCTGGGCTCCTTTAGGGCAAAGACTAGGTGCAGAGCTCCTGCACCCCCAGCAGGTCTGGATGAAAAGAAGGCTCCAGAGAGAAGCCTTGGGAGGGTGAGCAGGGGCAGCTTGGGGCCTGCCTGCAGGGGTTGGCCCTGGGGGACCGTGACCCCTGAGGGTGTGGGATCTGCCACTGGAGAAGAAGGTATTCAGGCCGGAGGGCTGGGCCTGGCAGAGGGGGTGGTGCTCTGGGCCCTTCAGCAGCTGCAGCTGGTCCCTTAGACAGGCTTGGGCCACATCTCTGTCCTCTCCCAGAGGGGCGGCAGTGAGAGGAAGTTGTCTCTCCCCCAGAGGATCCTGCCTGGTTCAATCGTGTCTCCCTGAGATATTGCAATCCTGACTCTGAGTGGGTGGCCATTCCTTTCTCCAGAGGATCTTCTCCGGCCAGGGATTGAACCCCGGTCTCTTGCATCGCAGGCGGATTCTTTACAGTCTGAGCCACCAGGGAAGAGGTGGGCAAGGATTCTGCCTGGAGTCTCAGAGGCAGCGTGGCCCTCTCGACGCCTTGAGTTCGGACTCCTAACCTCCGGAACTGAGAGACAGCATGCTACGGTGGTTTTAAGCTACCCGCCCGTGGCTCTTTCGTAACAGCAGCCAGGACAGGAACCCAGGGTCGGTCGGCACTGATGTCTACCTCCTCCTGCCTCCCCTGTCCTGGTACCGACCACGTCCTTGGGGGCAGGGTTCTGGCCAGCGGGGGGTGAGGGGGTCTTGGCCCCCAGGGGAGATCTCCATTGGCACCATGGTGGGGGCTTCCCAAACTGATCAGAACCAGGCCCCGGAGCAGAGTGGCCAGCGCAGGGCCTGGGGATGGAGGGAGCCCTAGCAGAGACCTCAGGGAAAAGGGCAACCCGGCCCTAGGAGCCCACTGCTCCCTGCCCACCTGACCCTGCGGCCTGACTGCGGTAAAGGAGTCGGCTCCTACCCCCAAGTTACCAGGGACTCTCCCACCTGGGAACTTGCATCAGAGAAGAAAAAACACCCACACAGGCGAGATGTCTGCATGTCATCTGTATTGTCACGTGAATTGCACATCCGGCACGGCTGACCTGGACACGACCTATTAGGTCACACGGAGTCCGGCCCCTGGGGGCCAAAGCAGCACCGCCCAAGGCTTTCCGCAGGCAGTGGCCTGGACACCTGGTCTCCCCGGGCTCTGGGGCCTGGCACCAGGAGAGGCCAGCTCACGCCTCAGGCCCTTCTGCTCCTGGGCAGCGTCTCCCCAAATGCCCCTGGAGCAACACGGTTCCTTGGAGGGTTGCTAGCTGTTCCATGAAAAAAGGGTTCTGTGGTCAAATAAGTTTAGGAAACATGGATCAAACAAGGTTTGACAAGAAGCTTTTCTGCAGGACTTGTCAGAGCCTTTATGATAGTCCCGGACCCTGTGGATGTCCAGTGTGTATGCAGCATTGCCCAAATTTGTTTGACCACAAGACCGTTTTTCTTCCCAAGGCGTCTTGCAGGCTGGTGTCCGATGGGGCACCCTTTGGAAAGCGCTGCCCTAAGTAAGCTGTCGGTGACCGTTAATGGCAATGGCACCTGTGTTGGGCGGTGGGCTGTGGGTATTTCATCGGGCGTCGTGCTGTGGTGAGGTGGGCACAGCCAGGAACTCAATGGTTGTGGTGATGAATGGAGAAGACGAGACTTGGCCCCCCACGTGGTTCTGGTCTGGTACCCTCCATAGCAGAAGCCCAGCAGGGCTGTCCCCATGGCTGGGCCCCAGCCCATCTACAGAGGGACTCAGAGTCTGATTAAGGGGGCAGGGGGTGCCCCGCACGGTGGGAGGGATGGGACGATCACTGGCAGGCCCACTGGACATCACCAGCCTCCAACCAAGATGGGGGTGAGGGGATGAGCTGGGGCGGCCCGGTTCCCCCCTCCCCTGCCAGCCACGTGTCCTCCGACGGGCCACCCCGCGGACGGGCAGCTCACCAGGCGGAGATGAGCATCTGGCAGGTGTTGGAGGACATCCACACCAGCTCGACCAGGCGGAACTGGAAGTAGCCGATGGCGAAGCCGGAGAGGACGTCGGTGATGTGGTGGCGGCCGATCATGACCCGCGACAGCCCCACGCACAGGGCCCAGAGCACCAGCAGGACGCGCAGGGGCACCGCCAGCACCAGGTGGCTGAGGAAGAACTTGGACACCATGGCCGCGCGGCTGGCGTGCCCGGCGGGGAAGGCGTACACGTCCATGGTGAGGTAGTCCAGGAGGCTGGGGCTTGACTCGAACGGGCCGCGCCGCTTGATGAGCTTCTGCACGCCGGCCACCGTCATGATGTCCAGGAGCAGGGCTGCGGGCGGGAGAGAGGGGGTCCCCAGGTCGTCAGCACCACACTTTCCCTCCCTCCTCATTGGGGCCACTCGGACCTCCCAGCAAGATTCCCACCTTGGGGCCTTCGCCTGTGGCTGTTCCCTCTCCCGGGAACATACTTCCCTGGGATGTGGCGGTGGTGGTTTAGTCCCTAAGTCATGTCTGACACTTGCTACCCCGTGGGCTGTAGCCCGCCAGGCTCCTCTGTCCATGGGATTCTCCAGGCAAGCATACCAGGGTGGGTGCCATGCCCTCCTCCAGGGGATCTTCCCGACCCAAGGATCAAACCCGCGTCTCCTGCATCTCCTGCATTGGCAGGTGGGCTCTTTCCCACTGAGCCACTAGCGAAGCCCTCCCTGGGATGTTCGGACAGGTAAAGGTGCTGAATGAGAGAGTGGTGAGCAGAGGTCTCGTGGGCCACTGCAGGCACCTTGGAGAATCTCATCCTGACCAAAGGGGCCTTGGGCTGCTGGTGTTTCCCAAAGAACTTCACTGATGTCCCCTCCAGTCCCAAGAACAGGATGTCACCATACCCATCTTTTCTAAGTCGAAGTGAGATTCATGTGTACAATTGCTTCCCTGGTGGCTTGAACTTTAAAGAATCCCCTTACATTGCAGGAGACCTGGGTTCAATTCCTGGGTTGGGAAGATCCCCTGGAGGAGGAAACGACAACCCACTGCAGTATTCCTGCCTGGAGAATCCCACAGACAGAAGAGCCTGGTAGGCTACCACAAAGAGTTGGACACAACTGAGCAACTAACAGTACATATACACCATGGAATATTACTCAGCCGTTAAAAAGAATTCATTTGAATCAGTCCTAATGAGATGGATGAAACTGGAGCCCATTATACAGAGTGAAGTAAGCCAGAAAGATAAAGAACATTACAACATACTAACACATATATATGGAATCTAGAAAGATGGTAACGATAACCCTATATGCAAAACAGAAAAAGAGACACAGAAATACAGAACAGACTTTTGAACTCTGTGGGAGAAGGTGAGGGTGGGATGTTTCGAAAGAACAGCATGTATACTATCTATGGTGAAACAGATCACCAGCCCAGGTGGGATGCATGAGACAAGTGCTCGGGCCTGGTGCACTGGGAAGACCCAGAGGAATCGGGTGGAGAGGGAGGTGGGAGGGGGGATCAGGATGGGGAATACGTGTAAATCTATGGCTGATTCTTATCAGTGTATGACAAAACCCACTGAAATGTTGTGAAGTAATTAGCCTCCAACTAATAAAAAAACAAAACAAAAAAAAACTATTAATACAATTAACCATTTTTAAGGGTAGAGTTCAGCAGCGTGTAGTGGGTTTGCAATGTTGGGCAAACACCACCTCTATCGAGTTCCAAAACGTTTTCATCACCCAAAAGGAAACCCAGTCCCCATCGAGCCATTGGTCCCCATGCTCCCTCCCCCAGCCTCTGGCAACCCCTGATTTGCCTTCTGCTCTGTGGATTCACCTGTTCCCTACATTTCATACAAATGGAATTGTACATGTGCAACCTTTCGGGTCTGGCTTCTTTCTCGTACCATAATGTTTTTGAGGCCCATTCATGTTGCAGCAGGCATCAGAACTTCTACTCCTTTTTATGACTGCCTATTAGTCCCTTCTCTGTACCTGCCACAATTTTTTTAATCTATTCATCTGTTGGTGGCAACTGGGTGGTCTGCCCCTTTTGGCTGTGGTGAGTAATGCGGCTATGAACATTTGTGGACGAGGATTGGTTGAGAACCTGTTTGCAGTTCTTTGGGGGCACATTCCTATGGGTGGAATTGCTCCATCATGCAGTGAAATGAAAGTTGCTCAGTCGTGTCTAACTCTTTACGATCCCATGGACTACACAGTCCGTGGAATTCTCCAGGCCAGAATACTGGAGTGGGTAGCCTTTCCCTTCCCCAGGGGATCTTCCCAACCCGGGGATCGAACCCAGGTCTCCCGCATTGCAGGGAGATTCTTTACCAGTTGAGCCATCAGGGAAGCCTGCAATCATGCAGGAACGATGTGTAACTTTCCAAGAAGCCACCAAACTGTTTCCCACGGCAGCGGAGCCCTGTTGCCCTCATGTTACAGGGACAAGACGGAGCCCTGGAGGTTGAGCATCCTACTCTGCTCCTCTTTCTGTCTGGATGTTCCCTTTCCCCTCCCGCTGACTTCCTCTCCATCATCCTAAGGCCTCACCATGCTGGGTGCTGCGTTAAGCAGCTCCGCATGAGCTCTCATTCCCTCCCTCACATCATCCCTTCATGGAGGCGGGGCCAAGGCGTGTCTGTTTTGTTCACTGGCTTCTGTCCAGCATCAGACACAGAAGGGCAGGTCTCCACATGTTAGCTGAGTCCTGGCCTGGGGCAGAGTGGTGGGCTCTTTCCCATTTGGGGAGCCTTGGGGGAGACGCGAATCTCTGTCCATTCGGCCCCCACCAGCACCCCGCTGTGTGGCCTTGGAGAGGGTGCTCTGCTTCTCTGGGCCCTTAGCCGAAGGCCCCAAGCCAAGGCCCTGGTTTCACCCAGGCAGCCAAGGTGGGGGCTCACAAGTGTCCCAGAGACCTGGGTTTGAGTCCCAACCTTGGAGCCTGCTGTGACCTTGGGCAAGTCACCTAACTTCTCTCACCTCTAAGACAAAATCACAACTACCTGGCCTCCAGAGGAGGTGAGGCGCGGTGCCTGCAGGGTGACTGACTGTCCTGGGTGTGCTTGGGACAGAAGGGCTTGGGGGACATAAGAGGTTCAGGGCTCAAACAGGGATGTCCCAGCGGACCGGACGAGGTGGTCCCCCCCAGTGTCTGGCACACAGGGAGGGCCAGAGAAGGGTGGAAGATTAGTATCAAACGACAGATCAGAGCAGCCTGGTATTGTGGCTTTCCTGGAAAATTTACAGGAGATACCGAAAGTGTTGCCCTGCAATTGTTCTTGTTCAGAAACGGGAAAAAAAAATCTTTGGGAAAAAAATGACAGAGTTGATGTTCACTGTAGAAAACTTACAAAACAGGAGAGAAAATAAATTTTAAATCGCCAGTAATTCTGCCACCCAGAGGTAGCCACCATCCCGGAACCTTCTCTCCACCTACAGAGCATTGATTTAATAAAAGCTGTAACATGCTCCACACACAGTTCTGTAACCTGCTTTTGAAACTGGCCCAGCTGCAGCGTCTGGGGTGCCCCGGGGTATTTATCTGGCGGTCCCTGGGCTGGACTAACACGGTGCTCCCTGGGCAGAGCAGGGCTCCTTTTTTCCTGCCCTCTGTAGGGTTGCTGCTTGCAGTCTGGGCTCTTGGTTGGGGATTTGAAGCCCTGGCCTCCCCGGGGCCTGCCCCTCTCCTTAGCCACAGGGCCAGCTGATGTCTGCCCATCCCGGACCACCCAGGGAGGGGGCAGATGCACGAAGTGGTGGATGCAGAGGCTGCTGGTCCATGGTGGGGGGAGGAGCCTAATGGAGGGAGCCCACCTTGTTGCATGCCCCGCCCCCTCCACACCGTGTTCCCATGGCAACTTGTTCCCAGGCGCTCAGACCTTCCAGCATGCAGGCTGCTAACCCAGGTCGAGGCTGGCAGCATCTGGAGCCCACAGGATATGGGGGCCACAGTCCCAGCAGGACATAGGGGACCAAAAGGGCAGGTGGAAGTTGGAGGAAGGTGGTGGCATCTGACCCCCGGGACCCTGAGCCCAACGGAGCAGCGGGGGGACGAGGCCAGGCTGAGAGGAGGCAGCCAGTCCTCTCCAGCCCAAAGGCCACTCCCTGACCTCATGACAGGCTGTCTCCACCTGCGGAGGAGGCAGTTCACAGGAAAGGGGTTAAACTTGCAGGTTTCAGAGTCACAGGTGGGGTTCAAGTCCCAGCTCCTCGGCTCATCAAGTGCCTTCACCTGTTGGAGCCTCAGTCTGCCCACCTGTAACAAGGGTTCTCGCAGGATGAGATGAGCTCCTAGTGCCTGCGAAGTACTTAAAACAGCCCGGTACATGCTGGGCTAGGGCACGGCTGCTCTTGTTACTCCAAAGCCCCAGCCTGGCCTGAGCCAGCCTTTCAGACCCTGGAGGCTGGGCGGTATTGAGCAGGTGCACCAGAAAAGGGCTTCCTCCTCTGAGGTCCCATCAGCGTCAAAACGATCTGGCCCAGGTTCTGAGACCCTCAGCACCTGAAGGAAGGTCACAGCGCCCTGGGCTGGTGGCTTGGGGGTGGGACTGATGTGGACCAGGATGGGGCCCCTAGACAGAACCAGACACTGGCCACTAGGAAGATGTAGGGGGTGTGAGTGCGTGTGTTAGTCGCTCAGTCGTGTCCGACTCTTTGTGAGCCCATGGACTATAGTCTGCCAGGCTCTTCTGTCCATGGAATTCTCCAGGCAAGAATACTGGAGTGGTCTGCCATTCCCTTCTCCAGGGGATCTTCCCAACCCAAGGACTGAACCCAGGTCTCCCACATAGCAGGCAGATTCTTTATAGTCTGAGCCATGTGGGCTGTCTATCTAATTAGTGACCAAGTTTCTCAGCTGAAAACCAGGGCTCAGCAAGTTGGCAAATTCTCGCTGGCATGAATCTGCTTTCCCAGATGAGTGTGAACTTCAGCAGAGGTGCCCAGAGGAAGCCTCTGGGTTCCAGGAGGAGGGGCGGGGTGCAGCATCTGCTCCTCCCCGGGCTGCCTGCGACCGGGGAGCTGGGCACAGGGTTTCAGTCTGATGTGGAGGCTGGAGGCCAGGTGGGCTTCTGCCTCGCCACCCGCCGCCCCCAGGCCAGGTGTCCCAGCTCTCCTCGAGGACTGTCGAGACCGATGGGCCAGGAATCGAGCTAGACCCACACCTTTCAAACTTTTTTTAGCAGCAAAACATTTTTTCCCAATGTAAGACAAAGCTATGATTTTTCCAGTAGTCATGTATCAGTGGGATGTGAGAGCTGAACCATAAAGAAGCCTGAGCGCCAAAAAATTGATGTTTTAGAATTGTGGTGCTGAAGGACTCTTAAGAGTCCCTTGGATTGCAAGATCAAACCAGTCAATCCCAAAGGAAATCAACCCTGAATATTCACTGGAAGGACTGATGCTGAAACTGAAGCTCCAATACTTTGGCCACCTGAGGCCAAGAGCCAACTCATTAGAAAAGACTCTGATCTGGGAAAGATTGAGGGCAGGAGGAGAAGGGGACAACAGAGGATGAGAGGGTTTAGATGGCATCACCAACTCAATGGACGCGAGGTTGAGCAAACTCTGGGAGATGGTGCGGGACAGGGAAGCTGGCGTGCTGCAGTCCAGGGTCGCAAAGAGTCCGACATGCCTGAGCATGTACAATAAGTATCCACAGAGACTCAGGATGTGAAAGGATGAGAGAAGTAGCCCCATGGCTGTCACTGGGGCCACTGGAAATGGGGGACCCTCCCCTGGCCCCCGAGAGGCTTCTGAGGCTGGCTGTGTGCCATGATTTGAAAACCCCACATCTGGGCCTTTGGAAATCTGCTATTTTCGGCTGCCTCTGTCCCTTGAGGCCACAGTGAAGTGAAAACTGCCCCTCCGCCCTGGGCCTTCGGGGTCCTTCATTCATTCTCTTGACCTGTAGGTCTTGGGTCCCACTGCTTCCTGAGTATGTGAGGCAAGGGCCAGGCCTGGGGCTGGTGAACCAGGCTGGCAGGGTGCCAGATGACGGGGCGGGGGCAGTAAGTTAGACAGGGGGCCTCTTTACAGGTGTGGTGAGCCTGCGGTCTCTCCCCCTACTATTGCTGCCGCTGCGTTTTGAGGGTTGGGTGTGGGGAGGTTGTGGGGGACGGCTCCCCAGCAGAGCCGATGGCCCTGGGGCCTCCCCGCAAGCTCCTCCCACTGCCCCCCCAGGCTGCTTGCCCCTCCCCCAGCACCATGGCCAGCCCGCTTGTGGCTGTGATTCTAACAGGTCAGCACATACCCTGGCGCCCAGAAATAGAAGCAAATGGCTCCGTCACTCAAGGCTCCGTGAATTCTGCTCACACGGCCGGTTGAGGTCCCTGACCTATATTTCTTTCTGGACCGGGAGGGAGGCAGGGCTCCCCGCCCCGTGGGGACAGGTCCGCTTGGCAGCAAGTTCAGGGGCCAGAACCGCAGCGCTGTGTGACCCGGGCTGTGGCCTAACCTCCCTGGGCCTCCGCTCACCGCCATCGGGTAGGGCAGAGGCTGGGCCCCTGGGCTCCAGGATCAGAGGCGGGCCTCAAGGTCGGCTGCTTGTGAATTTCATGACCTTGGCACAGCCCTCCCTCTGAGCTTCCTCCCTTCGTTGATAGAACCGGGGGTCATTCCAGAAGCTACTCTGAGGGTTGCCTGGTCTGCAGGGAGGGCTGGGCCCCACCAACAATCTGCACTCCCTGCCCCTCTCACCGGGCGGGTGGCTCAGATGCCCTAAATGACCTCGCAGGAAGCACAACTATTACCTGCGGTGCGGGTGCCTCAGAGGTGACAAGAACCTGCCTTGGCGCCCACTTTCTCTCCCACTCTGGTGGTGGTGGGGGCTACTGGGGTGGTCCCTCCTGGCCCCTCGAGCATGGCTGCTCCCACTGAGATGCCCACCATGGGACCAGTTCAGCAGCAGGGCAGGGCTGGCAGGGGTGGGGAAGGGGCAGCTGTGGACCCCGCAAGAAGCAAAAGACAGTGCTGACATGTCTTACTGCCTGGGGCTGGGGGGAGGGGTGCCCACTCTTCTGGCCTCTGATCCCCCATTCCATTCCCTCTAGGAACCAGGGAAACAGCCCAGTTAGCACTCTGGGGTGGTGTAAATCAGTCTAAACTTTCTGAAGGGCTTTGGATTCAGACTCAGAAGTCTCTACAGCAGGCCTCCCTTGACTCAGCCCTTCCACGGGTAGGACTGTCTCCCTGGGAAATAGTTAGGGATGTGCCCCATGATTCACGGTCAAGGATGTCCACTGCAGCATCCTTTGTGATGCTGAAAACCCCGCACCAACCCGATGCCCTTGAGTCGGAGACAGATGGGCCAGACTGCGGCCAAGTCTAGACGACAGAGCGCTCTGGGGCCGCTGCGAATGATAAAGCAGATGTGTATTTATAGCCACGGAAGGACAGCTCTGGGGTTTAAGTGGAAAAGGCCAATGACCACACCGGATTTACAGTAGGATAATGCTGTTTTTGTAAAATTAAGATGTAAATGTGTCTATACGCGGTGAAAAAAGTCTGGAAGGCACCACGCTAAATGTTAACTGTGCTTCTCAGTGGGTGGAAGGATGAGGCTCATTTTTGTTGTCTTTCTGTAATTCAGCATTAACATTTTTTTTTTCTGATCGTGAAGGGGCATGACTTGTGCGCGTTTTTAAAAAGTTGTTTTTACAAAAGGACAAATACTGCATGATTCCACTTTCATGAGGTCCTTAGGACAGGCAGATTCATAGAGAAGGTAGATTAGAGAATGCTAGGGGGCTGGGGAGTTAGTGCTTAATGGGTGCAGAGTTTCAGCTGGGGAAGATGAAAGAAATTTAGGAGATGGGTGGTGGGCATGGTTGTACAACTTAATGCCACTGAAACTGGACACTTAAAAATGGTTAAAATGGCAAATTTTATGTCATGTGTATTTTAGTTATTTTAAAAACCAGTGCACTGTTCTAGAAGAACACAGCTCTGAGGAGGTGGGCAGTGAGCAGAGAGGTTGATGGAAGGGAAACCCTGAGAGGAGGCAGAAACACTCCAGGCGTTTGGCACTGGGACCTCTGCTCCGTAAGTGTGAGCAGTGTGTGTGTGTGGGTGTGTGTGTGTATTTACACATGGCATCTCTCCTGACCATGGCGGCCCTGCCTTCAGCCAGACACCCTGCCCCAGCCCTCGGTGCCCAGGGTTGGGGGGCTGACATGAGTGTCCCGGTCTGTCCCTAACTCCCCTTGGCCGGCATGACTCTAAGCGAGTTCTAAAACTTTGCAGGTTTCCATAATTCTCACCTGAAGAACCCAGATATTAAAGCGGCTTGATTCATCTCAGAAGACCGTCTGGGTGCAAGGAAAGCAAAATTGTGGTATAGATAGAAGTCTAAAGGCACCAGGCTTGGCTGGGGCGGTGGGATGACATAGAAGAGGACCCCCCCAGTGGCTCCCCTCCCTACAAGGGGGCCCTGACCCTGTCTGGGGGTGGCCAGAGGCCAACTGGAGGGACCTTTTCACAGAGCCGTGCTGAGATGATGAGACGTGAAGCTGCAGGAAGGCTGGAGAATGTTCTCCCTCTGTGGAACTGAGCTGGCATCTCTAGACGGAGTGCTCCCGATAGTGAGGGTTTGGGATCAGTCTAAATATCCATCAACTAGGCACAGGCTATGCAAGCCTTGTGGAGGGCTTGTCACCTAAGCTGTCCCCCAGAGCAGGGGTTTGGGGGCCGGTGGTCGGGGAGCTGACAGAACAGATTATTTGGGGGGTGGGTGAGCAGGGACTGCATGGGGGGAGGGGATGCTGTGAGATGCTTGTGGGGAGTTGGCCGGTGAGTGATGCTAGGCTGAGGGAGTTGGTTCTGGTTTCTGAACCCCTCCTGCTTGATGTGAAGGGATTCAGGGGGGCCCAGATGGGAGGTATGTGGCCCAGCAGGCCTGAAAGGGCCGTGAGAATGAGGCCAAGCTGGGGAAACACGGCAGGAGGTCATTTTAGAACCAAAGAGAAACATCCAGAGGCCCATGACCTAAACCGTAGCAACGGTTATTCCTGGGGAAGGGCCTTAAGGGAGACACTCATTTTTTTTTTTTTAATTAAAATTTTTTTTGGCCTCAAGGCATGCAGAATCTTGGTTCCATGACCAGGGATTGAACCTTCACCCCCTGCACTGGAAGCTTGGAGGATTAACCACTGGACCACCAAGGAATTCCTCCCTTGCTTTGTCATCTGTCCTGGTTTGAATTCTCCTTATCGTAAGGATATATAATGAAAAGCTGCTCAACGCCACTTATCACCAAGGAAGCACAAATCAAAACCACCATGAGACACCACTTTTCACACCCATTAAAACGGCTATTATTAAAAAAAAAAAAAGTGTTGGCCAAGAACACTTGTGGAGAAATTGGAGCTTTTGTGCACAGGTGGCAGGAATGTAAAACGGTATTTCTACTGTGGAAAACAGCCTGGGGGTTCCTCAAAAATTAAACCTAGGGTTGCCATTTGTTCCAGCAATTCTTTCCTGGGTGTACACCCAAAAGAAGTGAAAGCATGGACATGTACAGATATTTGTACCCGCGTGTTCAGAGCAGCATTATTCACAGTAGCCAGAAGCTAGAAGCAACCCAAGGGTCCACTAACAGATGTTGGATAAACAACACATGGTCCATCCACACCATGGAGTATCACTCAGCCTTAAAAAAGGAGATGCTGACATCTACCACAGTATGGATGCACCCTGAGGACAGGATACTAAGGGAAATAAGTCAGACACAAAAGACAGATTCTGTATGGTGCCACCGACACGGGGTCCCGAGATGAAGCAGATTCACAGAAACAGAAAGTGTAGGTGCTGGGTGCTGTGGGGAGGGGCAGTGGGGAGTTAGTGTTTCATGGACATAGAGGTTCAGTTTGGGAAGACCGTCAAGTTCTGGAGATGACAGTGGTGGTTGCTCAACAATGTGAAGTACTGAATGTTGCTGTTTAGTCACTAAGTCTTGTCTGACTCCTTCGTGACTCTGTGGACTGTAGCCCCGCCGGGCTCCTCTGTCCATGGGATTTCCCAGGCAAGAATACTGGAGTGGGTTGCCATCTCCTTCCGCCGGGGATCTTCCCAACCCAGGGATGGAACCCAAGTCCTCTGCATTGGCAGGTGGATTCTTTACCACTGAGCCTCCTGGGAAGCCTGTACTGCATACTAGTGTACACTTAAAGAATGGCTGGATGGTAAGTTCTAGGTTATGTCTATTTTACCACAATAAAAAATGACATAGAAAAAAAGGAATATATAGTTTTCATAATCAGGGACATTTCAATAAGGATTATTTTATAGATCATGAAAATAAGACATGGAAACCATTTCCTACTGAAGGTGGGCCCAGGGGGAAACCAGGATGGGTCTGGTGAACGGGAATGGCTCTGGTCCCCTATCACCTGCCCCCTTTGGGATCATCAAGCCAGGAGTTGCAGAGAGAGGACAAAGGGGGGAATCAGGTCATGTCACAGGTGCCTAGAGCTTGGAGGGGACCTGGATCGGCCCTGGACCTGGGACTTCTTTTGACGATGGCAGTGGTGATGAGGGTGCTAATGCTCACTGCCGTCCACAAGCATTAACTGGCATGGGTATGTGCCATGTGTAATTCTTCAGGGAAGTACCCCAGCAACCCATTAGACAGATGAGAAAAATGAGGCTCAGAGAGGCCAAGTCACTTGCCCCAGTTCCCACAGCAGGGCCGGGATGTTCCCACCCAGGTCCGGCCAACTCTGGAGCCAAGCCCGTGCCAGCTGCTAAGACCCGCTTCTGGCTTTGAGGCTTCCAGAGTCTGTGAAACACATCACAGCCCCCAACAAGGGAGGCGGATTTTGGGGAGCAGAAGGGAGGACTTCCTCCCAGCCCAGCTGGGATTCTTCCGGGTCCAATGGCTGGAGCTCCATTTCTCAAGGCTCCCGAGCTTTCCTCTTTGGAGCTGAGGAGAGCCCAGGTCCCAACAGTACCATGGAGGCTCTGCCCTCAGGATTCTGCTGGATGCCTGGTTCTCAGAGTAGGCAGGCAGGACCGGGCTGGGCCCCTCATCCCTCTGGGCCCTGCAGTGTCCACGTCCACCTGCCACCCACTGTGCCTGCTCCTCTTGAATCCCCACCACAGCCCTGATGCCTCATGTACAGATGAAGAAACTGAGGCTCAGCGATGGGAACTGACTTGACCAGAGTGAGTAAGGGTCAGAATGAGGACCAGGACAAGTCCATTCCAACCTCAGATCTCCAGGGTTGAAAGCCCCTGCCCCCATGCCCAGGGCCCCAAAGACTAAAGAATAGACCGATCTGTGCAGTTTGTGCCCCAAAGATGGTCTGTCATCCCTGGGTGGAAGGCAGTGTGGGCAGCCCCTTTTGGTGGGTCAGGTCAGAGCTGTGGGATCAACCTACCTTGGTTATTTGCTGCTTTCCTGGGCCCACACCCCCACCAAGAATGCAGGCCCACAGACCACCCCGCCTGCTCTGAGCAGTTTCTCTGGGCCGGGCTCTTTTTTCCTCCGTGGTCTTGGTACCTGGATACACCAGCAAAGGTGCTGGTAAAAGGGAGACCTCTCTGCAGGTATCTCAATGTGGACTGGTCTGCTCGACCTGCAGGCCAAAAGTGAGCGGGAAGGCGAGGGGTTTGCAGCCTAGAGGACTTGTCTTGGTTCCTGGTCTACCACTTACAGATAAGTGGGGTTGGACAAATCCCTCGACTCCTCTGAGCCTCAGTTAACTCATCTGTGTAGTGGGTATATTGAAATTTACATTATACGATCATTAAAAAGACTTTAACATCATGAAATACAAGACATTCATGGCATAGTACTTGGTACCTAAGTGACGCTCACTAAATGATGTTTTTAAAAACTGAGAAACAACTGTCCTTCTTGTTCAAGAAGGGAGATTTCTCGAATCCTGCTCTCTGTCCTATGAAACAAACAACTTTGTGTCCACAGAATCTGGTTGCTGGTAAAAGCCAGAAGCCTTGTCCTGACCAGCCAGAGTTGTGTCAGTTCCAGTCCTGGCTCCATCACTAACTAGCCGCATGGTCGAGGGCAAAGCGTCTTGGTGTGCCTCAGTTTCCCCTCTTTAAGTGGGGAGCATAGCAGCTTCTCCCTGGGGGTTGTGGTGAGGATGACATGTGATGATGTGGTTTATGAAAAACCGGGCACATAGTAAGTGTTGAATAAATCACCAACACAGCTTCACCACTTCCAATATCACACATGGACGGACCGTGCGGACGGGTCTAGGGAGCCGGGTTGAGAGAGAGGCTCAAGGACAGTTTCCCACACCCGTCCTTGGACACCAGGCAACCTGACTGCACCCCTCCTTCCCAGTTTTCTTGAGTCACTGCTCTGTCTGAGTCTTCAACGGGCACTAGATGACGAGACCACAGTTCTGCACTGTCCCCCAAAGCCCCCCGGCCTGGCACCTGGGCCACGGTGCTCTGTCCCTCCATCCCAAGCCCAGGGCCTTCCGGGTGCCTGGAAAGAGCACAGGCCTGGATGTCAGGCAGGACTTGGTGCAAATCTCAAGTTCTGAAGTCTTGGCCAGGTTGCTTTATTTACAGGAGCTCCAGTTTCCTCATCTGTGAAGTGGGAACGGTAAGGGCAGAAGCCATGTTGTGACTGTTTATTTGGGAATAACAGCAAGTAACGTGGATCATTTAGGAACAAGAACAAGAAAACACTGATGTACCAGACCCGGCATCTCCTGCACGAACATCTGCTACTTCGCCCTCCCCACATCCCACCAGCAGCACACCCCAGATGCTCTGAGACCCGAGCGGGAAGACTCACAGTTACTGTAACTTCTCCTGGATGGCAGTTCTCAGGGGTCCAACCCACACCCCTTCAGTACCGGGACCCCTTGTCAGTGTTGGCTTGGCCTGAGCCATGCCCCCCCCCACCCCCCGACTTGTGTCCCAAATGGTGGCTGTGCTGAGAAGGGCCCGGAGGTCAACACGGCCCAGCTTGGAGGGTGGCGGCAGAGGGGCCCAAGCACCTGGGGGATCTGGAGGCGCCTGGAGGGTGGGCCAGACGGGGGCTGGGCATCACCTCCTGGGTAGAGGGGAGGGCCTGCCTTCCACATAGGCCCACGTGGCACCTGGCACGGGGCAGTGCTCGACCGAAAGACGCTGGTGGCAAAGACTTTGCAAACAAACCAGAGCTCCCCAGGTCCTCTCCTCCAGCGACTCCCCGAGGGAAGGGGCAGGTAAGCACTCCAGGAGGTCCTGAGCGGGTGGGAGCCCCAGACTGGACCCCTGCACCCCCCAGGGATCCCAGGGGGCTTTCAGGTTCCCTGAGTCAAGCAGGGTGATGGGGGAGGGTGGGCAGCTCCCAACTGCTGCCTGCAAGCAGCCTAGGAACTCAAGGACCAGTCCAAGGGACAGGAGTGACATGGTTAGACACCCCACTCCAGGGCACCCGCCAGACTCCTGGACATGTCCCTCCAGGCCTCCAGCACCCCTTCCAAGTTGCTTCTGGGGCAGCAATGTGCTTTGCCCAGGGCAGGCCTCTTCCTCAGAAGTTCCTGCTGGGGCTCTGCATTCTCAAGGCCCCCACCTTGCAGTCTGGACATCCTCAGCTCCCTCTTTCCCCGAGCTGGAGGCTTGCCTGTTTCTGGGGCACCCTTCCTGCTAACCTCATTAGACTGTTCTTGTTGGTTTCTGAGGGGCCCCGCTAGCTCGGGCATGGGTGGGGTGGGTTTGGCTCCCTCCCCGAGGCCTGGCAGGGTGGGTGGTGGACGATGGGCGGGCGCACTCACCCAGAAGCAGGTTCATGAGCACCTCCTGGCCGGCCAGAGTGCTGCTCTTCACCAGGCAGAGGATGGTGCCCCCGATCCAGGGGACGCCGTGGCCCGTGATGCCAATGAGCTTGACCATGGAGCGGGCACTGGCCCAGGATGCGGCCCGGCCGGCGCATACCCCCAGGCGCTTGGACATGCAGATGTCAATGGCCAGCAGGGAGTTGAAGGCGATGCCCTTGAAGGAGGGGTTCAGCTGCATGCAGTCCTCCTCGGGCAGCTGCTGGGACTGGCGCCGCTCGCGGGCCCCGTCCCCAGGGGCTGGGGGCTGCGGCGAGGGGCCCGAGGCCTTCCTGCCCGAGCTTCGGGGCTCCGGGGCCCCCTTGGGGGGCTGATTCAGGGACAGGAACTCGGCCCGGTTGAGGACGTTGCTGCGGTCCCGGGCCCGGGCCCGGCTCTGGGAGGCGGGCATGGCTGACGATCGCCCGCCGAGGGCCGCTACCAGCCTGGCTGCGAGGCCCTTCTCCCCTGAAGACGGGAGCGCCCGGAACCGCCCCTGCTCTCTGCCTCCCTGCCGGCTCCTCGGCAGCTGTTAAATATAGAGAGCAGGCCTGCACATGGCTGTTTACCTCCGGCTGCCACCGGGCTCCTGGGGAATGTCAGTGCCAGCCGGGCAGCCAATCGAGCCCCCCAGTGCCGGCCAGCGCCAATGGAGCCACGGGGAGGCGTCCACAGCTGGGGCCTGGATGCCTTGGGCCTGGGCTATTTAAATCTCCCAATGGCTCGCTCTGGGGGCGACCTGGGGGACTCTGGGAAATGTAGTCCTCCTACAGGTCTGGCCTCGGCTGTGCCCCGAGCCAGAGGCCCAGAGGTGGGCCCCTGACTCACCCCTGCTTTGACCAGCTTCCCTCTGAGCAGCCCAGAGCCCGGGGAGCCAGGCCCACCTGCCCCACTGGCCTGGACGGCTTGGATCTGGTCCCATGGACCAGACAGCGGAGCCCAGGCCAGAGGCTTCTTCGGGCACCTGATGGGGTGGATGACGTCACTGAAAGCGTCATTCTGGGTCCACTGGGGGCGGGGCTGAGCCCAGCCCCTCCCCTCCGTGCTAGCATTTCATTAAACTGGCAGGCTGTTTTGACATTTTTCAATTAGTCTTGTATTTGGCTTCAGCGCAGGACTGTTCAATCTGTAAGACTTGATTTCCATTGGAGGGAGGGGTAATGAATTGGTTGGTAATGGATCTGCCCCTTGGAGGTGGCCTCTGCTGCCTGGAGCTTTGTGGAGGATGGGATCACTGTAGCAGCTTCAGGCAACCTGTAAATAGTTCCTGGTGCCCCGTGAGGTGCCTGGAGCTGTAGTGAAGGGAACACATCACGTGCGTCCCTGTCCCCCGGACAAAGTCATAGTTCAGCAGGGATTAAATGAAAGACATGTGTGAATGATTGCAAGCATCATGCGGATGTGTTTCAGGATCATAGAACAGGGCTCCAGGCCTGGCCTAGGGGTCCTGGGGGGCATTCCCCTGGAAGGAAGAGTGGGTGAGAGCTTCTGGGTAGGGGGAGCCTTCCTCCTGCCCGCTGTGAGGTCTGGGAGCCCTTGTGGCGGTACATGGACCAAGAGGGCAAGAGAGGCTGCCAACCCAGAGAGAAGCAGGCCAAGAGGGATTTGAGTTGGAGGATTCGGGGTTTGAGTTGGGGCTTCCTGGCTGAGGAAACCTATCTGACAGCCCTTTAAGGGCTGACCCGGCCTGGGCTCAAATGGAAGCCGCTGGTGTAGGGCAACCAGCAGAGTTAGAAGTGAATGCCCTGGTGTCATGATGTATTATAGCAGCCAAGGCCTGGGATGAAGACGGGATTCCTTCTGAGCATGGAGCCCCCTCCCGCCCCTGGGAAGCCCCAGGCCCACCCTGCAGCCCCCCAGGGAGCAGGTCCACAGACTCCCAAGGACAGGAAGCCGTCTGGGTGGGGTGTGTGCTCTCTGGTCACGTGGGACCAGCCTGGGGGCTCCAGAGTCAGACAGATGGGAGATGACCTGGGGCTCTGCCACCAACTAGCCGCAGGACCTCTAGCAAGTCACTTGGCCTCTCTGGGCCTAGTCTTTTTTTTTTTTCCTCTCGTAACACAGGAATACTAGTGTCCACCTTCCAAGGGCTGTTGTGAAGTCAGTGAGTTGATGTCTCACTGATGTAAAGTGCTGAGCAGGGCAGCTACGCTGCCACGGAGTGAGCCTTCAAGCCTCCCGGTTAGGAACTGGTCTGTTTAACAAATGAGACAAAGACCTCTCTCCCTCTGAGACATTCTTTCAGAAGCACCCACCCGCCCCCTCAAGGTCTGGCCCCTCCTCCATACCTGGCTGGTGAGAAGCCAGACATCAGGAATCCTTAGTCTGAGGTTCCTTGTGGATTCCCTGGCACTTCTCTTCCAGAATGTTCCACTCAGACCATGCAGCCACAGCGGAGGCTGTCCCAGACTGTGTCACATCCCGCCTTCTTGGGTGTGGCCATGCAGACCTGTGCGGCCCCACCCTGAGCCTGGACGGATGCGCATGCAGAGCGCGTGGGAGCGGGCAGTGCGCTGTGGTCTCTCTGTGTTCTAGCTTATTGACACCATGTAACCAACCTTCCGGCGAAGTCATGATATCATGCCCACTTTACAGATGAGGAAGCTGAGGCTCAGAGGGGTGAAACCCAGAAGAGGTGAGGCCCAACTCCCAAGAAGTCCCTGGGGCCTCCAGACTCAGATGCTGCAGACCACAGGGACTGGGATGTGCCCACTCAGCTTTCCACCAGGGCATTCACCCCACTCTTCCCAGGTGGGGCCCATGATCCAGGCTGACCTCAGGAGGGGAGGAGGAGCCCAGCCCAGAGATGGGCTATTAATATCCAGAAGCCTGTGTCAGCATCTTGGCCTGGCAAGAGCTGCCGGCAGGTTCCCAGGGCTACGATGGGCTCCATGCCGGGGAGGGCCATGGAGTCTGACTGGACTTCAGCCCAGGAGTGGTGAAAAGTGGGCTTTGGATTGGGTCAACCCTGGGTTCAAACCCCAGCTCAGCTTCCTCTACTTTACCAACCACAGGCACGTCCTGCCAGTACTCCTGGCCTCTCTTCCTCCCCCAGGGGGCTCACTCAGAGTGAGACCTGCCCCTCCATCTGTAAGTTGGGGTGACCCTGTTCACTGTCTCAGGCAACTGAGAAGCAGGCGCCATCCCTTTATGAGCACCTACCACAGGCTACACCGTCCCACTTCTCAAGCGTCTTAGAATTCATCCATCCATTGAATTGATGCTTTCATTGATCTCTTCCTGCTTATAGTTTCTGTATAGTTGGGGAGAGAGTATATACACCTGTTAAATAGCTAGCCAGATTCCAAAGCAATGTATTTTTACCCATAGCGTTATTTTTTCTTATTGTCAAATGTTACAGTCTTACAGCAATAAATTCAATGAATACAGATGATATAAAATAGGTGTAACCCTGGACTTCCTTGGTGTTCCTGTGGTTTAGATTCTGTGGTTCCACTGCAGGGGGTACAGATTCCATCCCTGGTCAGGGAACTACGATCCTACATGCTGCATGGTGCTGCAAAAAAAAAAAAATATATATATATATATATACACACACATATATATATATAATTCTATTGCCTGGGTGCCACGACTGTTAACATGAGAATGGTCAGGTTACACAGGAATCTGCACTTCTCATTTCCAATTATTGAAATGTTTTATGACAACCACATATTACTTTAACAATCAGAAAGAATATCTATTAAACTGTATCTATGTATAGCAAATGCAGAGATAAACAAATATGCATTTAAAATATGACTGTATTTATATACCCTTTTAACCCCTCCCTTTTCTTTTTTTTTTTAACCCCTCCCTTTTCATGTAACAATGCAGACCTGGCAATGTCTCCGTGATAACCCATCAGTTTTCAACGACTGCTTGGTATTTTGTCATGTGGATGGGCCAAACTTTGTAGAAGCAATTCTTTGTTTTTAGACATGTAGACTGCTTCTATTTTGTGACTATTCAAAACTATTAAGTACTAGGTGGCATAGCCATCCTTACACATACACCCCTGTGCACCTAGGCAGAATATAAATAAGTGGCTACAGCAGCAAGTACCAGTAAAACGGTGTGTTTGGATGCAACCCCATGAAATCTGATGGGTCAACCTAAGCCACCTACTGCAGTGCCCAGACCCAGAAAATGAGGACAAGGTCAGAGACACTTCTAGCCAACATGGCAAGTCTGACCACACTCTTGTGTTAGAGCCGAGGAAGAAAAGGCTAGAGTGGTGACATCACTTATGAGGCCACAGAGCTGATCAAGCAAGACCAGAGTTAAGATGTGGGCTGGCTGATCCCTATAACTCTGAGCCAGAAGGCTGTCTTCCCAGACATGAGTTTTTCTGTTTCCCGCAGTTTTTCTGTTCCCCACCTACTTGGTCTCATCTGTCACTCACTCATTCACTCTCTCACTCTTGGAACACTTGATTTTTTTTTCTGACTTTGTGGCAGGAGGGATCTTAGTTCCCTGACCAGGGATTGAACCTGTGCCCCCTGCACTGGAAGCACGGTGTCTTCACCACTGGACCACCAGGGAAGCCCCTGGAACACTTTTCGGGGTCTGCCATGTGTCAGGCCCCCCTCCCCACGCAAGGCCAGTGGGAAGTACAAAGATGGCTGCATGCCTGCAGACCACCTGGCCTCTCCGAACCATTGCCTCACCTGGCCCGCGGTCCATATGACTTCTTTCTTCTGGCACTGTCCATTACTGAGAGAGGAATCTGTGGTGTACAATCAAGTGACTTGGGACTCAGCCTAAAGTCCTTGCCCCAACTGCTTGGCTACACTGCCTGTCACTTGAAGGCAGGAGAGGTTTTCTGGCAACATCCTGGGGTCTAGAGCTGTTTGTACATCATAGACACTTGCTATTCATTGTCTTTAAATGTTCAAGATAGATCCACTACTAATAGTGAGCATATTTGTCATTAACTTGTACTTAACAGTGCTCCTTGGCAGACTCAGAACTAAACGTTTGTCTCAATTGTTACGGAAATTTCATAGACAGGATTTTAGTCCCCAAGGCACAAATGACAACACCAGAGCTCAGAGGTGAAGGGATTCTCTCTGAATCATGGAGTGAGCCAGCGGGGTACCCCGGGGTTCAAACGTCACCCCGACACCCCGTACCCTCTCCTGCCCTTTGATTTTCTCCTTGGTCAGTTTCCTTTCTAACACATCATCCCCTTACTTACTCTGCCTGGGCTTAGCACCTGTGCCCTCCTAGCAGCGTGTGAGCCCGTGCGGCAGGGCCTGTTGTGTTTGCTCCTTTGGGGGTGCAGGTTGTCCAGGGAGCCTGGAATCTGGCTGGTACTGACTCTTTACGACCCCGTGGACTGTAGCCCACCAGGCTCCTCTAGCCTGGGATTCTCCAGGCAAGAGTACTGGAGTGGGTTGCCGTTTCCCTCTCCAACGATCTTCCGGACCCAGGGATCGAACCCACGTCTCCTGAATTGGCAGGCGGATTCTTTACCACTGAGCCACTTGGGAAGCCCATCTGGCACCTAGTAGGAGCTCAATAAACGGATATGGAATGACTGGCTGGCTGGGCTCTGATCTACAGATTTTGCCCCCAGAGATGGATGGCCAAGAGGAGGCGGGCTATTTGGGGGTGATGACCCCAAAAAGAGGAGGGGAGGGGTGAGAAGCTCCACTCTAGGGAGAGGCAGAGCTGGAGGGGAGAGTAGGGAGGGGCAGCCTTGCGAAAAGCATCTTTCATCACCGCCTCCCCCGACCCCGCCAGCTCCCGCCCCGGATCGCTTTCTCAGTTCGCATTTCCAAGGCCGCTCCTGGGCTATTTCGGTCGGGAAACCTGATCCTTCGCTGGGTTTATTTTAGCACCTTGGAGAACTCCCAGTGCCGCACCCGATCCGAGGCCGCACCCAGCCTGCTGACCACGCCTCCGTCCCCGTCGCTCTCGGCGGCGGGGCGAGCGCGGGGGGCCGGGCCGAACAAGCCTCCGACGCGCGGCGCCGGCGTCCTCCTGCACCTGCGGCGCGCGGGACGGTGATGCCCACCCCCGCCGCCGCGAGGATGCCCGGGCGGGGGGTGCCAGGTGACCGGGTGAAAGGCGGGGCACCTGTGCTTGACCTGGGCGCCGCTGCTCCCTCCTGCGGGGACGGGGTGCGTTCGAGACACCTGCGAAGGCGTTTGTTGCTCCGAACTGCGGCTCCGCTGGATGGCGAAGCCGGGGATGCGGACTGGCCCTTGCGCGCCAGGATGGGAGAAGCAAGCCCTCCCCCACCCTTCCTGCTGTCCATCCCACTGGCTCATTAACGATCCTCTCCAGCCCCAAATTACATCCAGCACGCACACATGCACAGACATGCACACTCACACATGCCCCTACGGCCCACCCACTCACACCCCAAACGTGCTCCCCCCCTACACTCACCGTCACACACACATCCACACATCTGCACAGACACACACTCTCACCCACAGACACACAGGCTCACATCCACCCCCATAGACATGCATGAACACACACCATCATGCACACTCACACAGACATACACTCGCACAACCAGCAAACTGCCCTCTGCACTCACAAACACTCTCATATATATTGTCATACAAGGCACACACCTCCATACACAATATACACACAATCTCATCTACACCCACACCACTTGTGGTCACTCACACGACTACACACCTCATACACACACCCACTTGGACACACAACGTATACACAACTGTCACATATACCCTCACACATACAAACTCACACTGTCACACACACTCATTTACACACACAGTCACCCACACACTCTAATTGCCTCATACAACATCACACCCCTCACACCCCTGGAACATGCATCCTTCACCCTCCCCTCCCCAAGCTCACTACTGGACACGCACATCAAAGCAACTTACTCATACACGTCCTAATTTATAGCAGTCAGTACTTACTCATGACTGTTTCGAGTATGAATTTGTACCATTTATTATTCATGTTAATACCTCTATTCATCATTCTTAGCATCTCCGGAGCCCACGGGGATGTGAGTGCTGAGGGGAGCAGGTCTGTTGTCTGTCCAGGCCGTGCCTGTGTTCCCCAGTGTCTTCTGAGCCCCCAGCCCAGGTGTCCGGTCAACACGGGGGAGGGAATGCACAGGCCTGAGATGGTGTAGAGGCCAGCTGATCAGACCTAGAAGAAATGTGTGCCTGAGCCTTTGGCTGGAAAGATTTGCAGCCACCCTAGGCATCTGATTTTATGCAGGGCCCCATGACATGCCTTTGCCCCTGCAGAGAGAGTGAGGTTATCACAGACCTGGGGGCCAGGAGGCCCGGCTTCTAGTCCCAGAGCCCTCCCTGCGTGACCTTGTGGGGCCCGTGTCTCCCTCTGTAGGGAAGGTGAGCTCAGAGCCTGCTCTGAGACCCCGGCTGTGCCGGCTTGGCCAATCCCAGCCCACTCCCTGCAGAGGTAAGATGTCTCAGTCTGCCAGGTGGGCCCTGTAGCCTCCTCACCTCTTGACATGTCCCCCTCCAGCCACCTGCCCGGCCTACCAACCCTGCCCGCCCGTCTCCCAGATGGACATTTCAAGTCTCATCATTGGCTTCCTGTCTGGTCCCGAACAGTTAAGGATAGAACCCTGTCTCCCAGGGCAACAGAATTCCAGCACTTAACATTTCCATCTGCAAAACAAGGGCTTTCCCACCTGTGAAATGCCTTTCTGGTCTCATGATGACTGCACTCTTGAGACTGAGAGCTCTTGGAGGACCAGCTGTGGCCCTGCAGATGGTGACTGCTGCCATGAAATTAAAAGACACTTGTTCCTTGGAAGGAAATCTATGACAAACCTAGACAGCGTATTCAAAAGTAGAGACATCACTTTGCCAACAAAGTAGTCAAAGCTATGGTTTTTCCAGTAGTCATGTATGGATGTGAGAGTTGGACCATCAAGAAGGCTGAGTGCTGAAGAACTGATGCTTTCAAACTGTGGTGCTGGAGAAGACTCTTGAGAGTCCCTTGGACAGCAAGGAGATCCAACCAGTCAATCAATCCTAAAGAAAGTCAACCCTGAATATTCATTGGAAAGATTGATGCTGAAGCTCCAATAGTTTGGCTACCTGATCTGAAGAGCCGACTCATTGGAAAAGACCCTGATGCTGGGAAAGATCGAAGGCAGGAGGAGAAGGGGACAACAGAGGATGAGAAGGTTGGATGGCATCACTGACTCAATGGACATGAGTTTGAGCAAACTCTGGGAGATAGTGGAGGACAGAGGAGGCTGGTGTGCTGCGGTCCATGGGGTCACAAAGAGTCGGATGACTTAGCAGCTGGACAACAACAACTGCAGGGAATGCTGGTGAGAATGGCTGCTACATCGAATCCGCCAGCCTCCAGGTCTAAGAGCTGGGTGGGCGGGTTCCATCCCCTCCTCCTTCTTCATCAGGCCTCAGTATCCTCATAGGTGGAATGAGCTGGTGGTGGGACCGGCTCGTGGGGTTGTCATGGAGAGCCATGAAGCTGATGCATGCAGAGACCCTGGCTACAGTGATGTTCAGTGAGGAGACCCTGCATCCAGTTCTTTCTGCGGACCTGGGAGGGCTCTGGACTCATTGGTGCTGTGTGTTAAAACCCAGCTCAGGGAGTTCGCTGGTGGTTCAGAGGCTAGGACTCTGAGGTCCCCATGCAGGGAGCCCGGGTTTGATCCCTGGTCAGGGAACTGGATCCCACATGCTGCAACTAAGGATCCTGAGTGCCGCAACTGTGACCTGGCACCGTCAATGAATGTGTGTGTGTGTGTGTGTTTATACATATAAACCCAGCTGGGTGCGGTCAGGTTGTTTCTCCCTCTGGTTTGCTGTGTGATTTGGGGTTTTCACCTCTCTGGGCCAAAGTGCTGCGAACTGAGGAAGCTTGCCCTCCCACCATCGGCACTTGGAGCTCCCAAGTTGCCACCTTGGGGAGTTCACCACCCCCGAGGGGGGGATGGGGTTGTGCCTTCTGACCTCTGCTCTTTCCCCTTCACCGGTGACATCAACGCAGAGGAGTCGGGGAGACTGAGGCCTGAGGGGGGCATGTGAGCGTCCCCGTGGTGCTGGGCACATCACAAGCAGATGACCCCTTCCTCTTTTCTGCAGACGCCAGCTTTTCAGTCTCGTGTGGAGGCCTCATGGGCCCTCACATATGCTGAGACAGCCGTGGGTCTGTGCGCAACACCCACAGACTCCAGAAAACGCTGAGCAGGAAGCAGGGCTGCACAGAGGCAGGAGCGCTGGAGGGCGCGAGAGCTAGGGAAGCCGCCAGGCCTCGGAGGGCCCGTGGGGAGCCGGGGCAGGGGAGGCAGGTGTGGGCTGGCCCTTTCAGACCCGCCATTGCTCAAGGTGGGCCCCAGGGGTGCCTGTCCTTAGCTCAGAGCCTGGGAAAAAGGCCCCCAGACACTGCCTGTGCTCTCCCTCTGCAGAACTGGCCCTTGAACTAGTCGGAGACAAAATACTGCCTAAGAGGTGACATGGAAGAGGAGGCATCTTTGGGGCTGAGGGTCAGGTGTTTTCTATTTTTCGCTCACCCCACGGGCACCCCAGTACTCTTCTGGTGGGACTTACCAGACACAGGGTTTTCTAGTGTCACTTCCACCAGGGCTCAGAGGGGGCTGGCCCCCAGGCAAGGGGGGCATGCCTAGAGGAGGAGATAAGTGGGCTTTGAACTTGGTCAGATCTAGGTGGGCATGCAGACTCTGGAAAACCTGACCTATGGGTCTCTCTGTCCAGCCCACCTCCTGGGGCCAAGGAGGTCAGAAGAGACAATATCTGCTCAGTGGTGTGGTGGTAAAGAACCCACCTGCCAATGCAGGAGACATAAGAGATGTGGGTTCAATCCCTGGATTGGGACAAGCCCCTGGAGAAGCAAACGGCAACCCACTCCAATATTCTTGCCAGAAGAATTCCATGGACAGAGGAGCCTGGCAGGCTACAGTCCAGAGGGTCGCAAAGAGTTGGACACGACTGACGTGACTTAGCACGCACGCATATGGACACGTGGTACACACCTTATCATCATCATCATCATCATGAACCCAGGTCAACCAAGCCCAGAACTGCAGGGTGTAATGTCACTTCTAAGAGGCATCAAGGACACTTGACTCTTGGAAATCATCTCTGGGGGCCTGGCTGCTTAGGAGGCACTTTAGGGTTCTGACTTCTGTTCTTTCACGTCGGATGAGCAAGAAGTGCAGGCTTCCCCTGTGGCTCAGCGGTAAAGAATCCGCCTGCAAAGCAGGAGACCCAGGTTCTTTCCCTGGGTTGGGAAGATCCCCTGGAGAAAGGGACTGGCTATCCACTCCAGTATTTTAGGCACTGGAGCTGATGGTGTGGGCAGATGAGATGGACACCCCCAAAGTTAATATCTTATCTCTATATAAAGTGAACAGTGTAATAATTCACCCACCAGCTGAAGTGGGTGAAGGCTGAGGTGCATCCAAGAAGGGCAGGATGTTTGGTGGAGACCACAGGTTCACGGCAGGGAGAAGACGCTGTGGGTTGAGGCCAGGAAAAGCTTCTTCCGGAAGTGGAAATTTACACGGGGTCCCTCGGAGCCCTGTGGGGTTCCTCCCTCCTGGCAGTAGGCAGATCCCGAGGGCCACCACACCTTGGTCTCAGTCAGCAGGACCAGGAATAAACCACTTACTAGTTGACCTGACTCCTCATTAGGCTCAGGGCCCGTGGCAGTCATCAGGGCAAGGGCAGGGGTGCAGCTGGGCACGACGCAGTGGCCACCTCGACTGGCCACTTCCTGCCTGTAGCCCAAGCTGGTTGCTGGTATGAGATGGATCATTTGGCTGGCTGATCACCCCTCAAAGAGGAGACCTCAGAGTGGTGGGAACTCTCCGCCCCTCCAAATCCTGCCCTCACTGGCTGTCAAGATGCTCTGGCTGTCAAGATGCTCTGGCTGGACCCACCTGCCCTGTGCCTGGTGGTGGGCAGAGTCACGGGAGAAGGGCATGGCTCTAGTGTGGCCACCAGGTTTTCTGATGTCACAAACCACCTGGCCTTTCCCCCTTTCCCTGGCGGCAGTTCCAAGGTGGAGGTTAGTCGGGGGTGGGTCCTGGTTCAAAGATGTTTAGAGAGGTTAACAGCGATCCCCCCTGTCCAGGGTCAAACCCCTCTAGGACCTCTTCTGCACGTAGACCTCCTGGTTTCAGCCGGAACACCCACCTGGGTGGGACTGGCAGGCAGGTCTCGGAAATCTCCCAGCTTTGGATTCCCCCGGCTCTGTGAAATACACACGATAAGCCTCCCAAGGGGGCTCTGGCTGATGGTAAATGAAATGACCAGGCTTGTCCAGTGTTGATCACAGTTGGGGCCCAACAGGCCCTGACCACCTGTCGGGGTGCCTAGAGGCCCAGCACAGAGAGCAACACAGAGACCTTTATCCCTTCTCCCCCCACCCCCAACCTCCCAGCCCTGGAGCCCTCCCCCAGTCCTGCACTGTCTCTAACCATCCAGGCCAGGGCGACGTCCACCTCCCACCCCTCCGCCTGCCCTGATCGGGGAAAGCCCGCCGAGTTCAAAGGGCAAGAGGAGCAGCCCACCTGGACCGGAGACAGAAGTCGAACTACACTACCCAGAATTCCCGGAGCTAGCCAAAAAGGAAATGTCGTTTCTGCAAGGAGAGGCTCGGCTCCCCCAGCAGCTGCAGATACAGCGAGGGAGCGAGAGGGGGGCGAGGGGTTGGGGGGAGAGGATCACCAGGAGGGAGGCGGGCTGTGTGCGGGGAGCGAGGGTGGAGAGCGGGGCGGGCGGCGAGGAGGAGGCGGCGCCCGCTCGCCCGCCCGCCGCCGCCGCCGCCGCCGCCTGCGGACCTGCACCCCCTGCGGGTCCGGCGAGCGGGCGGCGGTCCCTGCGTGCGCTGCGCTCCCGGCCGGCGGCTGCGGGAGGACGCGGGGCCAGGCCGGCGCAGGGGCTGAGTTTCTGCAAAGTTTGACCTGGTTGCCTTTCCGATGCTGCAGCAGAGCGAGGCAGCGCGGGGCGCGCCAGGCGGCTGCGGCGCGGCGGCGGGGCTGAGCGGCGACAGCACGCTCACGATGATCATAAAATAAAGCAGGCGAGCGGGGTGGGGGCAAGAGAGCCCCGAGCCTCACCCCTCTGCCCCCGGCCACCCCCGACCCCCGACCCCCACCCGCCGGGCAGCCCCGAGCTAGGAGGACTTGGGGGCCGGGGGGACGTCCACGCCGGCCCCCAAGCCCCTGCAGAGCTAAAGGACACTTCCCCGAGAAAGGGGGTGGGGGCACCCCCAGGACGTACCCGTGGTGGGGTCGGGGGCTTCCGGAGGGCGGCAGCCCGGGCACGCGGAGCGGCCCGAGGGGCAGGTGAGTCTGCGGCGCCGCCCGAGTGGGGGCGTGCGCGCCAAAGTTCCCCGGCGGCGGCGAGCGCGCCGGACGCGCGGGGATCGGGGGGCCACTCGGGGCTGGCTAGAGGGGCATAAAAGCGGCGGGGCAGGGCACTGCGCCCTTCGGGAGCCCGGGGAACCCTGGCTCGGGAAGGGGCGTGCGTCCGACCTGACCGGCCTGCAGGGTTGCCCTGCGCCCCTCGTTGGGGGGAGGGCCCGGAGGGAGTCTGACCGGGAAGGGTCGCCGGCGGCGAGGAGGTGGAGGCAGTGCCAGGACCCAAAAGTCCACGAGGCCCACTGCAGTGCCAGGTGCTGGCCTCCCCCTCCCCGACCCCGCCTCCGGGCCGCGAGGTGTCAGCGGAGATGTCACGGGCGGCGATTATTCGCTGGTGCGCGCGGTCGTGCGGCCGCCACTGACGGGGCGGGCTGGTGTTGGGGGGTGGCCGCCGCCTCCGGGGAGACCGCCCAGAGGTGCGCGGTCAGCTCCGCAGCCCGCGCGCCCCGCACACACGCGTCGCCGCCCCGCGCGTCCCCCGCAGCAAAGTTCGGCTCAACTTTGAGGCGGGCCTTGACGCCCTGTCCCTTCCACCTCCTCCCCCCCAGGTCCTCGGCGGCCGCGGCGAACCAGGCGGCGGCCCGAGCGCAGCCCCGGGGGCCCCCCGCACGGCGGCGGCGGCGGGCGGCGACAGCGACAGCGGCGAGGGGACGCGGCGCGCCCGCGTGGGGGCGTCGGCCCGCGCCCGCGAGTGGGCGCCGACGGGGACCCCGCGGGCGGCCCGCGCAGGGCGTTCGCCTTCCTGGAAGCTCCAGAGGGCCCGCAGACCTCGGCCGACTGAACAGAAACTGCTTTCCCATTGATTCGACCGGGCCGGGCCAGCGGCCGGGTGCGTGTGCCCGAGCGCGTGCGGAAGGCAGAAGGGCAGGAAGTCGGTCTCTGGCAGCCAGGGTGGCGGCACCGCGCAGGGGACGCAGCCTTCCTTATTTATGTGTCTGCCGGCATTTGCCTTCTTCGCCCGAAGACTTCAGGGAGCGTCTCAGAGCTGCGTTCCCCGCGTGTGAGGCACGGGAAGGGCTGGATGTCTGAACAACATGCTTATCCATTAACCTCCAAACTTTCCTTTTTTTAACCCAAAGAATATCGGTGATTTTTGTTCACTGCTCGCAGAAGAGAGAACCTAGGGCCCTTGAAATGCAGCAAAATCCTTATTTATAAAGTGGCCCCGCGGTAGTGATATGCGAACCCCCCGGACTCAGTGAATCTTCTATCCTATGGATACCGGTCTTGGGATTTGAGATTGAAGATCTGTACTGTCTGCACTGGGTCCGGCGGCCTCCATCCTGTCAATGCCCAGCTTCCCCTGGGACTGCTGGTCTTCCCTGGAGATCAGAGCGGTCCTGTGTGCCATGGGCTGCATTCAGAGCATCGGAGGCAAAGCCAGAGTCTTCCGGGAAGGCATCACGGTGATCGATGTGAAGGCCTCTATCGACCCCATCCCCACCAGCATTGATGAGTCCTCCAGCGTGGTGCTCCGCTACCGGACACCCCACTTCCGTGCCTCGGCCCAGGTGGTCATGCCGCCCATCCCCAAGAAGGAGACCTGGATAGTCGGCTGGATTCAGGCGTGCAGCCACATGGAGTTCTACAACCAGTATGGGGAGCAGGGCATGTGAGTACTGCTTAAGAGCAAGCTTCGGGGAGGGAGCCGCTTGAGAGGGGAAGGGGGAGGTGGGGGGCTAGAGAGGGGTCTCTCCAGGGCCAGAGGGAAGCATGAGGCAGACGTGGAAGTGCTCTCTGAGTCCTCCTCGTCCAGGCGACCTAGAGGGCTTGCCTGTTGATTGAGATCGGGGTCACGGCTCTGGGACCTTCCCTTCCACTGTCCCTGGCCTCCTCCCCTGGGGTTCCCATCTCCCTCCCCACAAGATGCCCAGGAAGCAGAGGGACCCTCCACTGGGAGCCTCTTTGGCAAAGCAGGCGTGCTGTCCCGGGTCACTGGAGGGGCTGGGGCTTGGCCCGGCTCAGGCCTCCGCCGGCCCACGTGGTCATGGTGAGCACTCGGAAGGAGAGACGGGCCTCCACAGCCTCCAGCCTTAGCGTGCAGGGCTCTGTGTTGGGCCTGATCTTGGCCCCCGGCATTTTCGGAGGCACATCAAGACCTGGGGTGGCAGGTGCTCTTTTCTGTTCAGGACGGAGTTTTGTTGCAGAGGGTTTTAGAAACGCGGTTTGCATTGCAGTGCAGTGTTTCTCTCCGGGGCAGAAGTCCACTTTCTGTGAACCTCCATCGTCAGTGTACAGAAGGCTCCAGGGGGCCCCTAAGAGCTGAGAGGAGCCCACGGGCCTCTTCTCTCCAGCCCTGTCTGTAGAATGTCCCCAGGATAATGTAGCGCTCAGTGTGGCCCCCTGGGATCCTGGCAGGTGCCCTGATCTTGGAGATGGTCACCCTGAGTGTGCAAAGAGCAGCGGTAGACAGAGAGGGAAGTGGCTTAACTTGAAGGGCTGCCTAAGACAGGGTGAGGACAAGAGCCGTTTCTGAGCACGAGGAGGCTTCTGAGGTCACCAGACAGCCCCCAGCTAGACCCCTGGGAGTGGTCATGGATGCTCACCCACAGCCTCTTGGGATCCACCCCTGCAACTCACCTCCCCCATCCTGTAGCAGACTTGCCCTCTGACTTGAAACTGATTTAAGAACCCCCCGGGGCCACCTGAAATTAGAGAGGATGGGGAGGGGACACCAAATCTTGTGGCTTCTCCAGTTGTGACTCTGATGTTACAAGGACAACAGGAGGATCATGGAAAAACTGAAAACTAGGTGTAACCATGGCCACCCCGAGAGGCACGTGGGCCATATCTGGACACTCGTCGGCTCCCCACTGTCTGCCTGACATCTCTGCTGCAGGTCTGACTCTCCAAGTGGTTATTAAACCAGGCGGGGCTGTGGGGGTGGGAGCTGGCTTTCCATCCCAAGAGGGGAAACATGCTTCTTAGTTACTTGGTGTGGACCTTTCCTTAGAAGCCTTAAGCCCAAAGCATTCTCAGGCTTTGCAAGGCATTTGGGACAAATGGCAAGACACAAAGGTTTTTTTAGGCTTTTAGGCTAAGCTTGTTTTCTTCCCGAGAAAGAATAGGGAAGTCAGAGGGTCCTTCTGAATTTGGAAAGTTCCGTCCTCCTCCTGTGAGCGCCAGGAAGAGGAAAGTTGGGGAGAGTTGAAGGGACTGAGTTTTGCGGAGTTGGACGTGCTGTGTGGCGGGGGAGGGGGCAGGCCTGGCCTGGAGCCTCGGTTTCCCCACCCGTGAGTCTTCAAGGCCTTGGGCTACCTGCGGTGGCTCCAGGTCCGATCGGGCACTGCGGCCGGAGGCAGGCCTGCATCGGGAGACCCGAGCTGACCTTTGTCTGTGCCAGTCCTTGGTTCCTGGTTAGAGGAACCGAGTGCACACCTAGACTGCAGTCAAGCGGACCTGGGCACCAGTCCAGGCTCTGTCCCTTTCCAGGGTGTGACCTTAGCCACCCTGACTCTCGGTTTCCTCGTCTGCAAATCGGGGCCACTCATAGGCCTTGCAGCATGGGCTTATTGAATTACGGGACACGACATTGGTCAAGCTGTCGGCTCTGTGCCAAGCCCACAGTAAATACTGCAGGTGACTTGTCTTTAACGCTGTTGTTACTATGATGATCCTTCTGTCAGATGGGGAGTGGGTGATGGGACCTGTAAAAAGAATCGTGGCTGAATTCAGACAGATGTAAATTACTCCTCGTGCTGAATTTTCTCCCTGGCCCAGGTCTTCCTCTTTCACACAGAGCCCATTCCCTGACTTAAGAATTTAACAGTTAACACTGTAAGTCACGCATGATTTGAGTTTTCAAGTGGCTGAAGGCTGTTTTCTTTGTTCTCTATGGGTTTCCTTTTGTTCTCTCCCCTTCTTGGAACATGCCTCAACGTAGGGACCCCTGTGTCCCACGGACCTCCTTCTCCAGGGTCCACTGAGGCCCCGATGGAGATGGGACCAGCCCTAGAGAAAGAGCAGAGTTGGAGGCTCCCTGGAAGGGCAGGAGGGACTGGCCAATAATGAGTTCAGTCTCTGGGGTCAGGATGACCCCAGTGCTGGCTCTGGGGCCTCGGCAAGTTGCCTCTTGGAGGTTAGGTTTTGCCATCTGTGGATGGGGAGTTAGAGTGCCCGTGGGTTGCTGGGAGGATTCGAGGAGAGGACAGCTGTAGGTGACTGCCCTGTGGCTGAAATGCACAGTTGGAAACTGCTTGATTATTAATCAACAAAACTGTATTAAGAAACCGAATTACCAAGTAGCATGGTTCCTCTGGCCGGTGGGGAGGCTCTGGTCTCCAGAAAAAGCCTGGACAGCTGTGCCTGCTTGAGTGTCAATGGAAGCATTTTTTTTCTTCTTCTTTTTTTTTTTTTTTGCTATGCAGCATGTGGGATCTTCGTTCCCTGACCAGGGATTGAACCCACATCCCTTGTATTGGGAGCTCAGAGTCTTAACCACTGGACTGCCAGCGAGGTCCCAGATGGGAGCATTTTGATAGGATGAAAAGACTCTTCCCATCTTCCCTATCCCAAACCTCCTGTGATAACGAGGCTTCTTCACTTGTTTAAGCCCCGTGATGGGAAGGAAAACAGGGGTGGTGAGAGGTGGGTGACCCGCAGCCTCAGGCTGCCTGGAGCTGCCCCTTAACTTTGCTGGGTCGGGGGCTGTGCCGTGCTTTGCAGGATATTGAGCAGTGTCCCTGGTCTCTGCCCACTCAATATGCCACCCTCCCCCTGCCCTAACAGCCAAAAATGTCCCCAGACACTGCCTGATGTCCGCAGGAGGCGTGACAAGTCACCCCGATTGAGAACTGCTGGGCTAGACCCAGGCAATTGGAAGCCTTAAAATGAAGCCCTCCTGGGCTTTAAAGGCCTTGGGGAGGGGTCGGCCAGGTAGCAAAGGTTAGGTTAGGGTTTCTGTTCTTGTATTAAAAATATTAATTCCAAATACTTAACCAAAACCCGTAATACCCCTAAACATTATCCCTGCTTGAAATTAATCTCTAATCCAGGAGGAGAACCCTTTTGAATGACATTGTGGGTTGGAAATGTTTGCAGTGGAACAATGCCACACGCCAAACCCCAGTAATGCCCCGGCTTAAAGACGAGAGCTAGAAAATGGTGAGTTTCTTGTGCCAGCTTGAGAGGATTCTATATCGTTCGGGGTTCAGCCCACATTGCTTTAAAAGCTACCCCCCCAAAAAAAAAACTGTCGGAGACGCCTGCCTCCACAGCCCCATCCTCCGCAATCCTCAGCTGCCACCTGTCAGCTGGCACAATCTTCCAAGTGACAAGTCCCAATTTCTCCCCTGTGTGTGGGACGCTTCACGTTATCCCTAATTTGCCCTCCTGCTGCAGCCCCCAGGGAAACTGGCCCATGGCCAGAGTCAAAGTCGAGGCTGGCTCTGGCTCCCGGTTTTGCCAAAGGGCAGGCTTGGGGTGAGGGGAGGAGAACAGCTCAAGAGATGGGGGTCTCTCTGGATTGACAATGCCACCTGCCCATGCCCTTGTCCAGCAGGGCGTGGCCTCCCCAGCTCCACCATCCACAGGTGTGGCAAGCTTGGGCCAGGTTCCCAACCTTTATGAGCCTCACTGTTCCCAACTGTGAAATGGGGTTGTTGAGGGACTAAATGAGCTGGTGCCTGACGAGGACTCAGCACAGTGCCTGCATATACAAAACACTGGTTGCATAGTTGCTATCCCTACCATAACTAGCAATCATTCATCATCAATTACACAGTGCCCGGCAAGGAATCAGTACAAATTGCGGTGCTCTTCTTCTTTTGGGTTGGATTTCCCACACCTGCCTAGAGCACGGGAATCTCTGGCAGTGGGACCTCTCAGGGATTTTCAGTTGGACCTGGGATGACATGAACTGTCACAGGCTGACGAGGCCAGTGGGAGAGGGCTGGGCTGGGGTGGAGGGGCCTCTGCCCGGCTCCCCGGTCTCTCTCTGGTCTCCCAAGGACTCCAAGAGGTCCTCACTGATGCTGAGGCCGGGGCTGCTGAGACCCGAGGCCACTTGCCCGAGGAGGCTTGCTCTGCTTCAGCGGGTGTGGGGTGGGGTCAGGAGGCATGGCCTGGTGACCACGTGGCCTCTTCTTGCGGCCCAGGCCTGCCCCGGGGGCCGGGCAGAACAATTGGGGACGGTACTTCCTCTCTGTGCCCGGAAGGCGGCCTCCCCCATCTACGGGCCGTGGTGGAGGCCGGAGAGGGAAGTCCTTGTTTCCAGGCTTTAGGGTGGGAGGAAGTTGGGGGCGGGAGTACTGCCCGGCCTCAAAAGTACTGCCCCTGGACCTACCCCCGCCTGGCGATCATGCCCACCCTCACCTTCTGAGGGCGGAAAACAGAAGCTGGCATCTCCCGGGCCGTGTGGGGAGGCACCGGCTGCCGCCATGATCGGGGAGTGGCAAATGAAACGGGGAGATGCTTTTTTTCCCCCTGCTGATAGGATCTGGGTTAAAAATGGAAAGGGTCAGTAATGCCTGGTGTGAGGGGTACAATGTGGGCAGCTTCTGGAAGATGAGCTTTCAGAATTCCAAGTACATGGGACCTTCAACTCTGGCACTGTGTTGGGTTGGCCAAAAAGTTCGTTTGGGTTTTTTGTGTTGCGGAAAGGCCTGAACGAACTTTTTGGCTAACCCAGTAGTTCTGGCGTCTGTCTTAACAGAAACTGAGCCCTGGCCTGGTGCCTGGCGGGTAGTAAGCACATAAAAAGTCTACTGAACAGACGAATCAATGAATACATGAATGGAAGGAGCGGGGCAGAAAGGACGTGTGTGGGGGCAGAAACTCCGGCCCCGGCCATCATGGCAAAGAGCCACGAACACCCCCAGTGTCCTGTCTCCAGGGCAGAGGATGGCGAGGCTGCTACATAGGACGAGGAGGGGCTCGAATCAAGATTCTGTATCATGTGATCATCACTAAAAACTCGACTGTATACTGGGTGTGTGCTGGGAGACAGCTTCAGAAGGATGTTTACCAGAGTGGGATGTGGTGAGTACCCTTGGGGAGGGAGGGGTGGCCCGGAAGGCAGGACTCTCGTTTCTCACTTTAGGTACTTCTCTATGGCTTGCTTTTTAAAAGCAAAACAAAAACACAGCTTTTATAACTGAAAACTAAAACAGGTGCTGTTGGGCCCTTTCCGCCACGTGGCGGGCCCTGGGACTGTGGCCCGGGCAAACAGGGAGGGGTGAGGTGGGAGGAAACAGCGGTCACAGAGGGGTCACACCTCTGGCCTCTGGGCACCTCTGGTTTCCTTCCCTCTCTACCCACAGGCCTTTGAGCAGAGCCAGCTTGGGGCTGGTGGCGGGGCCTGGGGCCATAGGGTGACCCTCCCCAGCCTCTGTGGGCACCCTTTGGCACAGCCTCAACCCCTTCTCTGGCCTGCAGGGAAGGCCTTTTGTAACCCCTTCAGACTCACTCCCCATCCGTCACACTGCTCGGAGCGTCCGTGTGTGTGTGTGTGTGTGTGCACGCGCACGCGTGCGGGGGGCCCTCGACTTCGCCTGCATCTGACTTTCAGGGCCGTGGGGAGGGGTGTCACGGCAGATTTAACGGGGTTGGAGGAAGGAAGCGTGCCATCGGATTTGTGTTCTTAAAGATCGCTTGTGCTTCCGGGAGGAGAGCTTGGCAGGTGGCAGGAGGAGACCTGGGAGAGGTGAAGAGTCGTGGCCAGGGATGAGGCGAGGGGGTGCGGGGGCAGTCTGGAGGTGAGAAGGGGGAGTCAGGGATGGATTCGGGCGTCCAGAGGGTGCAGGGCCCCTGACATAGCTGATGACCAGGTCCCCACGGCGGCGTGGCTAGCGCCCATGGCAGGTCCCTGCAGACGTGTTAAGTGGCTTTTGGATGGCACTGCAGAAGGAACGGGGGTTGAGGGGAACTCAGGAGTCTGGCTCAGATGTGCTGCCCGCGGGCCCCAGAAAGCATCTGCGGTCCGTCTTGAAGCCTGGACTTGCCTGCTGTCCTCTGCTTTCCCACACCTCCAGGATGAGGGTGGGAGAGAGACGGGAAGCGGGCCAGTTTCCTGGGCGTGGCCATAGCGAGGTCCTGTGCCCTGAAGGGCCCCCGGCCTGGTGCCAGGCCACTGTCACCACGTGGCAGTTCTTAACTTTTGAACAACTTTTTCACTTCGCGCTGGACCCACACTTCCTGTGGCCACTGTCACCCTGAAGACCAGTGTAGGCTGGTGAGGAAAGGGGGGAGGATACGGGGGAGACCATGTCCCCTGCTCCCCTGTGGGAGGCCTGATAGGACCTGCCCTGGGGTCTGGACAGGAGGCGCTGGGGCAGAGATGGGCGGTTGCTCGTGTTCGCAAATCCCCCTCCTCCACCTAGATCTGGTGGTGGCTGGGCATCTGTGTGGACCCGAGAGCCTTGCCCAGACCTCTCAGTGGCATCTGTAGCTGTACTGTCCTCACCTTGCAAACCAGAAGGCTCAGAGTGTGCAGGGAGTGGAAAACTGAGTGTCTGCCTTGAAGCCCGAGGTCCCTGCAGAACAGGAAGTCTTCGAGGCAGGAACTGTATGGAATTATTCCTTTCAGAGCCCAGATAATCTGGAAACATAAATGAGGTCAGGAGGCCTCAGGTCACATCGGGGCTGGCAAATCCATTAGTGTGAGAGCACGCCTCCCTCAGATGTTCTCCGCGAGTTTGCATGTTTTGCTGTTTATCGCATACCAGGTGGTATGTGTCGACAGGCTTAATCATCACAGAAACCTTGAAGAAGGTGGGTGTGATTACCACAGTGGACCGGCTTGGAGCTGACATCTGTGACTTGACCAAAGCTGGTAGCCAGGGAGATACTGGCCCCGGGCTGGCCCACATCCCTCAGCTACTGTGCCCTTACCCACACCCTCTTGTACCACCTCGACTTGGAGACTGGACCGAGGGGACCAGAGCTAGCTCTGCTGGGCTGCGATGATGTGAAAACAGACGCCCTTGGCCCGGGTTCTGAGTAATACGCCACGTGAGACACGGCTGTCTGCTCGCTCACGGGGACAGTCACTGGTCTGTGACTGAGCCAGCGCCTGGGCATTTGGGGGGGCTGGTAGGGGAAAGGGAACCTGAAGCTTTGGGGTCAGAGGCTGAGACAGAGAGAGGGGGGCCATGTGGGTACCAAGCCTGACTCCCCCAAACAGGCCAGCTCTTAGGAAGTGAAAGGGGGCCTTTGGCGAGATGGCTTTCTGCCTTTAAAAAAAAAAACAACAATTTTTAAGAGTGAAACACCGTGAGAAGGTAGAGTGGGTGCCTTCCAGGAGGCTGGATACAGGTGGGACACGGGCTTCTAGGAAATTCAGGACAGGACCCTGACCCGCTTTTCTGGTCCATGACGGCCATCCCCTCAGGACAGCTGAATCTCCAGGTTCACAACTGTGACCTCTTCCCTTGGAGTCTGATGAGCTCAGGGCCCCAGGCTGGAGACGGCCTATGAGACAGGTGTTACGCTAATTTGTGACCTTTTTAATGATATAAACAGAAAAATTAGCAAAATCACATTCCTAATTATCCCTCCAGTAGTGACCACATTTACTAACTGCTAACATTAAATGATGCATCTCAGGAATGCATTTTTAATTATGATTAAGTTATACATGGGCTTCCCTGGTGGGTCAGTGGTAAAGAATCTGCCCGCCAAAGCAGGAGACGCAGCTTTGATCCCTGTGGGAAGATCCCCTGGAAGAGGAAATTGGAACCCACTCCAGTATTCTTGCCTGGAAATTCCCATGGACGGAGGAGCCTGGCGGGCTGCAGTCCATGCAGTCACAAAGAATCAGACATGACTGAGTGACTAAACAACAAGAAAGATATACATAAAATTTATCATCTTAACTGTTTTTAAGTTCAGTGCTATTAAAAACATCCACACTGTTGTGTGTCTATTTCTAGAAAATTTTTCATCTTCCCCAACTGAGATTGCACCCATGGGACCCTGGCTGCCCATGCCCTTCCCCCAGCCCCCAGCAACCACATCCTGCTTTCTGTCTATGCATTTGAGTCCTCGAGGGACCTCATACATGTGGATTCATACAGCGTTTGTCCTTTTGTGTCTGACTTATTTCACTTCACCTAATGTCTTCAAGGTTCCTCCATGTTGTAGCACATGTCGGAATTTCCTTTTTAAGGGTGAATGATATTGCATTGTAATGGACCGGCCACTTTGTCCATCATCCAGTGATGGACACCTGGGTTTGTTTACACTTTTGGCTATTGTGAACAGTGCTGCCGTGAATAAAAGTGCATTTTGTAATATATATTCTGGAGAGAACTGCTGGTGTACACGGGTGTGCAGAATTCTGGGGGCAAAGCGTCCTGAGTTTTGGTGTGGCAGGTGCCCAGGTCTCACTGCTCAGCTGAATCACCTGGGGAAAAAGACCCCCACCCTCAGCTTCCCTTACTTTACCTGCCTAGTGGGGTGGAGGTGACTGTTGATGAGTCTCCAAGGGGTGGGTTCCCCGGATGCTGCTGTCCAGCCACACATGTCCTCAGAGTGACTTGGGACAGGCCAGTGTCCTCTTCTGTCTGAGAGCTATTATTATAGCAATAGCCATGGTGACAGCAGACCTAGCAGACACCAGTCACTGGCCTTTGTCCTGTGCCCTGCCCTGGGCTGGCGTGTTCCTGCCTGAATCCTTCCATGACCCCAGGTGGGACAAGGAGATGAGTCTGGGGCCCAGGGGGTGCAGGGACTTTGCTCAGGGTGTCACACCAGTGAGAGGGTGGCTGAGACTTTGAGCAAGGCCATTAGGTTTCCTGAGTCCAAACTCCACAGACAGCCTAGCTGCCTTCTTCTGCCCCAGGAAGACTCAGCCCCTGAAAGCAAGACGGGCTGACCAAGTGCTGCTGGTACTCAGCCGGGCCTATAGCTGCAAGTGCTGGTTCCCTGGCAGCTGCAGCAAGGCCAGGAGGCAGGGACTGAGTATGGTGTTTTGAGATGGGCTGGTTAGGTTTTCTTGGTTCTGGTGCCGACTGGGCGGGAGCAATTCAGGCTGTACTGTGCTTCCTCTTCTAGGCGGGCGTGAGCAGAAAGGGAGGGGTACTACCCGTGAAGCTGGCCGTGCTGGGCGGGGGGCCAGGGAGCCCAGACCCACACGTGGTGGAGGAGACGTGGAGGGGAGGGGACAGTCTGAGCGAGGGCTCCGGGCACTGGTTCCTGTGCCTCTGGCCCGGGTGCTAACGCCGAAGCTCAGAGAGCGCGGGCATTTGACCTAGGTCACGTGCTGGTCAATGGAGGGACTGGAATCACTCTTAGATGTGCCGACCTCACGGCCACTGGGCCCTGAAGCTTCCTGTCAGCCCCTAACGCAAGAGAAAGACACTCCCTGCCCCCTGCGCGCCCTGATGTGCTGTGTGTCCAGGAGAGACCCCGACCCCCAGCCTCTCGTGGTTAGCGGCCTCTGCCCTCACTGAAAGCCCGGAGCTGCATGTGGCTGTTCCACCAGCCACCGGGACCCGGGGTGGGGGGCACGGCACAAGTCAGGGCTCCCCGTTACTGCGCGCTGCCCCCAGGCCCCTCCCTGGGACACATCCCCTCAAGGCCAGGGGCAGCCAGGGCTTCCCAAAGTCCAGCCCGGTCTAGAGTGGCTTCCAAGGGGAGACCAATCTGAGATGATGCAAGAGAACAGGATGTGGCTTTTCGGGGGGGGGGGCTGCCAGGTCTAGGGGAGCCCCGATTCCCTCACCTGATGCTGGGTTGTCAGTTTCCTGTCGGCCCTCCCCCCTGCCCCAGAGGTGAGTCCCCGGGACAAAGGGATGCAGACCAGCCTGCTGGCTGACTGGCTGGCTGGCTGGTGATGTAAACTGCCTTCCCATCCTCAGGTCCAGCTGGGAGCTCCCGGACCTCCAGGAAGGCAAGATCGAGGCCATCAGTGACTCGGACGGGGTGAACTACCCGTGGTATGGTAACACAACAGAGACCTGCACCATCGTGGGCCCCACCAAGAGAAACTCCAAGTTCATCATCAGCATGAACGACAACTTCTACCCCAGCGTCACGTGGGCCGTGCCCGTCAGCGAGAGCAACGTGGCCAAACTGACCAACATCTACCGGGACCAGAGCTTCATCACGTGGCTGGTGGCCACCAACACCTCGACCAACGACATGATCATCCTGCAGACCCTGCACTGGCGCATGCAGCTGAGCATCGAGGTGAACCCCACCCGGCCCCTGGGCCAGCGCGCCCGGCTCCGGGAGCCCATCGCCCAGGACCAGCCCAAAATCCTGAGCAAGAACGAGCCCATCCCACCCAGCGCCCTGGTCAAGCCCAACGCCAACGACGCTCAGGTCCTCATGTGGCGGCCCAAGTTCGGGCAGCCGCTGGTGGTGATCCCGCCCAAGCACCGGTAGCAGCCGGGGGGCGCCCGCGGGGCGACACCCGGATGAGGACACCGCTCAAGCGACCCCCCACACGGACTCTGCGGTCATTCAGCGAAATACAACCTTTCTACCTTCTCTGGCGGGGTGGATCTCACTGTGCGAATGCCCCTGGGATGGCCCCACCCCACCCCGCTCCGCCCCCGCCCTTCTGGAACCTGCTTTCCTCGGGGAGGGGGGAGACCCAGGCGGAACCGACCCCCTGCGTGCACCCTCAGGGTCACCCTGGGTCTCCTTTCCTCTCCTCGCAAGATCATTCATTTGCAACAGACACCCTGGAACAACTGCTTTTTCTGTTCTTTTTTTAAAAAAACGCCTCTTCATGAGGTTCAGGGTCTGAGGAGGAGCTGGTGACGAGCCTGGTGGGTGCGGCGGGCCCCTCCAGGGGAAAGACACCCCCCCCCCTTGTCCTCCGTCTTGCGGCCTTATGTAGACTTGCTTTGCCAAACTTTTGCCTTAAGCTGATTTTAAAGGAAAAAAAAAAACCTGGAACAAAGAAAGCAGGATCTCTTTTCTACTGGACTTTGTATCTTCTGCCAGAGGCAAGGGAGGAGGGGGTGGGGAAAGAGAGAGACGCCCCCGAGCCCCTCCTCCTGGGTATTGCCCAGGTGGTCGGGGGTACCAAGGTAGATCTAAAACCAGCTGCTCATTCTTTCGTTTTAGCTGAGCCGAAACCACAGACAGATTCTGCCCCCAAAGTCCCTTCTCTCTGCCACAGGTAGAACCCCATCCCCGACCCCCTGCCTGCAGAGGGGGCTCTGAGCTCGGTTGGGCCCACGGTCCAGCGTCCCACCTCTCTCCACTGCAGCCAGAACTTGCCTTGAGTGGGGCTGGGAGGAGAGAGGGCGGGTCCTGTGAGTTGCAGGTAAGAACCCGGGGAATTTCCAGCATCTTGGTCCTTGGATGGGTCTGTTGGCACATCTCAGCTTTTCTCTTTCCATCCATACTGGTCCCCGACGCCTGGAGGGGGCCAGCCACCCTCCCCAGCTGTAGTTCAGAGGTAAGAGGGCCTGCACCTCCTTGCAGCATCTTCTCAGGGGACGCCCCTCCCAGATACTCTGGGGGGGGGTTGCTGCAGACAGGCTCCAGAAGGCAGACCCCCACTGCCTGTCCTCACAGAAGGGAATGAGGGCCCCCCTAGCTGGGGGATGGTAGTAGGCCTGGGCCCTCTGGAGCCCCCCAGGACCTGGTCCTGAGTGACACCAAGCTTTGTTTTTTTGTTTTTTTTTCATCAGCAACGTCTGCTGCTTGCAGGAGCTGAGGGAACACCCAGCTGAAGCCCCCTTCCTCCAAGCTTGCTAGACTCACAGCGACATCACCTGGGTCCCTCATTCTAACCAATCATAGTCAAGCACAGAAAACTGTCAGATGAGGGAAATAAGGCATTTCTGCTACAGATGAGCCACTTGGAGGAGCCCCAGTGACTGTGGGAGGGTGTGGGTCACTGAGTCCTTGTTCTGCTCCTTTATCCGTGGGATACTGCATTTATTCAAGGGGTGCTTTACTGCCCATCCATCTCCCAAGCCCGCTCCTGATGGGAGGCGGGCAGCTCTCCTGGAACCACTGGATGGGGGAGAACTTGGTGTGGCCGGCGGCCCACCTGGTGCTCGGGGACCCCTGTCAGGCCCCGGGGTTGGGGGGGATTGGGGGGAAATGGCCAGCTTCCCTTGGGTGTGTTTGGAGGGATGCCTGCCACCCAGAGAGGCCACAGCCTCCAGCGAGGGGGATGTGATGGGTCCCAGGCCCCCTGCTCTGGGGACAAGCTGTGGAGGGGCCGGGGTGGTGAAGTCCAGCTGCCATGGACGGGACCTGGCCTCTAGGCGGCGAGGCCCTTCTCTGCACTCAGGTCTTTCTTGCACTAAAAAGGAGAGAGGGCTCTGGGCGAGGGGTCAGGAACCGGAGTGCTGCTTCTGGGCTGGGCCATCGCTGAGGTGTTCTGACGGGAGGAGGGGTGGTCCTGAGCTGTTTGGGGGCAGCGTCTCCCAAGCCCACTGCCCCTGAGAGGGAGCAGGGCCCTCTCGGAGGCCATCACTGCTCCGGCTGCCTCCACCTACCTCCATGCCTACCGCATGCCTGGGCCCCCAGTCAGCTTGCTGCCTGGCTCACCCCCCATCCTCTACCCCTCGCCCCTTTCTCTCTACCCCTCCCGGCCTCTCTAAAGACAGGGCTGGGATGACCCTGGGGAGGCTGGAGGTCCAGCTAAGGATGCTCGACTTAGCCTGGGTCTGGTCCCTCAGCCTCTCGGGTCAGGAGCACAGACCCAGGCTTCTCACCTGGGCTCCCCCCATCCCTCCGGTATCCCCACTCCCCGGCGTGGACACACTCCTTCAGCAATAAGGACCATCCGCGGTCGTGGAGAGTACTGTGAAAGCAAACCAGTGCACTTACCAGGAGGCACAAGACTCTTGAAAAAAAAAAATGTACCGTGAACCTTTTTAAAACAACAGCAACAAATACAAAGAGAAATAAAATGTAATTTTAAAGTAGGCCTGGCTAGGATCTGGATGTTTCTGAAGTGGTGGCTTCACTGTCAAGGGGGCAGGGTGGTGGTGATGGCTCTGTATTTCCAACCTAGGGGGTGAATGTATTTGGGGGTGGTTATATGGCTGGAGCCTGGGGGTTCTGGTGCTAAGGGCATGGAACGAGAACCTAGGAGGAGGCAGGTCACTTTGCCGTCCACAGCCCGGGGACCTTGGTTCCCCACCCACGGCGCCCCTGGGTTGGGGCTGGAGGCTGGATATGGAGCTAGGACTCAGGGACAGCTTGGTTTTCTGGCGAACAAGAGAAACTGTGACAGGAGGGTTAGTGTGTCGACTGGGTCCTTACCCGCAGATTTGCAAACCCATCTTCACGTGGAGACACAGCTGCTAAGTCAAGGTCAACCAAGGACAGGGCCCTGCGCCCTGCCCACACTTGCAGCTGCTGAAAGGGGCTGTGTGGGGCCAGAACCTGATCCTAAATACTGTCGTCTATCGGCAATTTCTTATGGAAGGATGGGAGCTGGGACGGCCCAGAGGCCCTGGAGTGGGTGTGGGCTCTACACGTGGGCCATGGACTCAAGGTCCATGGGCAAGACTCACAACAAGAAGATCGAGCCCCTCTGACCCCACTTACCGTGCATGGAAGATGGGGTGCTCTGAGTAGCCACCCCCTGGCTGACGTGGTGAGAACACCCCATCCCACTTGGGTTCTGGGTGTTACTGAACCCTCTCTACACCCCAGGTGTTATCTTGGTCCCCATTTCACAGATGGGGAAACTGAGGGAGGATGCAAGTGGATAAGCTGACCAAGACCATGCATCTGGGAAGAAGCAGGGCCAGAATTTGAACACCACCCCAAACCTTCCGCTGTGTGCTCTCAACCTCAGTGCATCACTGTGGGGCACACATTTGGTGCCCAATAATGGCGCCTATTAATAACAAGTCCCCTGGTGGTCCAGTGCTTGGGACTCCGCCCTTCCACGGCAGGGGCCGCGGGTTCGATCTCTGGTCAGGGAACTAAGGTCCTGCTGGCCACGCTGGGCGGCCAAAAATTAAAAGCAAAACAGAAACAGAGAAAACAATAAGAAGGCCCCCCTGCTTGTGGCTCAGTCATCCTGGGTTCCCCAGGCAGGAAATGCCTTCCTCCCCCGACAGGAAGTCGTTCTCGGGCCCATGGTGAGCCCGCTGGGTCCCTGCCTGGGAGGGGCCGCCTGCTCAGTGGGCTGCAGAGGTCCCGGGGCCCCATTCAAGACGGCGGTCGTTGGTTTGATGTCTTCCTGGGCTTCCCACATTGCAGCATCCCAACGGCACTCTGCATCCTGTCTCCGGGGTCTGAAACACCAGAGCAGGAAATTGCATAATGGGCCTGGCCGCCCTCCACCCAGATGGCTTATGGGTGGTGCAGTTCGCTGTCGTGGTTTGGCTTTCGACCTTAGAGTCAGCTCCTGCGCTCTGCCCATGAGACCGCGACATGCATGTGTGTGTGTGCTTGCACGCGTGTGAGTGTATGTGTGCACACGTGTGAACAGACAATGGGGTGCAGCCCTGGCTCACAGCAGGAGGAAGCTGGGCTGGACCCCACCAGGGTCTGCAGCTGCTCGGACATTCGCATCTTCACGCTGACATGCGAGGATGCCCAGATGGCTGCCTGTGTTTGGGGGTGACATTTGGGAGGGGATTGTGCAGGGGGAGCGCTTATGAGCATACTGGATTCCAAGTGGCATTTTGTCACTCGGGGGAAGCCTCCAGCCTCTCAGGCTGATAGCAGGTTAAATTTAGAAGCCCCAGACTGGGGTGGACACAGACAGCAGGCTCCTGCCGGCTGTTGCAGCGTCCCATCCCTCAGGAGCCGAGGAGTGGGGAGTCGGCTGTCTGGACCGGTCCAGGCCCACCTGCCCCAAGATACCAAGGAGGAGCAGGTGCACCCAGCCCCCACACCCAGCCTGCCTTCCACCTCTAAAGTCACTTCTGGGTATAGCCCAGCCTCTGCTCTGGACAGAGTCCCTCTAGTTTGGGCCCTGAGGCCTAGAGAAAAGAAAGAAAGAAGTTGCTCAGTTGTGCCCGACTCTTTGTGACCCCATGGACTGTAGCCTATCAGGCTCCTCCATCCATGGGATTTTCCAGGCAAGAGTACTGGAGTGGGTTGCCATTTCCTTCTCCAGGGGATCTTCCCAACCCAGGGATCGAACCCAGGTCTCCCGTATTGCAGGCAGATGCCTTACCGTCTGAGCCACCAGTTTCCCTTGTGGCTCAGCTGAGGCCTAGAGTCTGGAAACCCCATTTGGGTCCAAGAGGGAGACAGCTTTTTGTCAACTACAGAACGCCAGAGGCTGGTGATAACTCTCAAGCCCCTGGACATTTCAAATGGCCCACGTACTCGCTCTTCCCTCGGGCTTGAGTGGTCTCTTGGTCCTTATCTATCCTGCCTGAATGGCCCCTAGGAGACTGTTTCTCTCCTGGTTGGGATCTGGGCCCTCAGTTAAGGCAAATGTCGTAGGTATGGACCACAGTGCACACACACTCTCCACCGAGGAGCCATCCGAATCATCAACAGAACGAAATCCCGCCAAGACGGGCCTCTAAAGAGCGAACGCCTGGTCTGCCGCCCCTTCCCATCCCTGTCGTCGTTCGCTCGGTAAGTCGTGTTCGACTCTGAGACCGCCAGACTCCCCTGTCCACGGGATTCTCCAGGCCAGAGTACTGCAGTGGCTTGCCATGCCTTCTCCAGGGGGCCTTCCCCACCCGGGGGTGGAATCTGTGTCTCCTGAATTGGCAGGCAGATTCTTTACTGCTGAATGACCTGGGAAGCCCCTTCCTGTCCCTATTCATCCATGGTGTTCTTCCTCTTCTATAGATGAGGAGACTGACCCTCCAAAAGGGCTGAGGGCCTTGCTGAAGGTCCCTCAGCTGGGAGGGCGCGGAGCTAGGCTGCTTTCAAACAGCTGTCTTTTTTTTTTTTTTAATTTTATTTTTAAAATAATTTATTTATTTACGTATTTATTTTTGGTTGCACTGGGTCTTCGTTGCTGTGCACGGGCCCTCTCTAGCTGCAGAGGGTGGGGGCCGCTTTCTAGTCGCGGTGCGTGAGCTTCTCCCAGCGGCGGCCTCCCTGGTTGCAAAGTGCAACCTTCACTAGTTGCAGCACAGGGGCTCAGCCGTTGCAGTCAAACAGCAGTCTTTTGACGTGGCTTTTTGGCTACCCCCCTGCCCCCCTGTTCTCCACCACACCCCAATTCTACCACACTGCCCTTAACCGTTCCTTCATTAACTGGCACACAAGGTCCCCAAGTATGAGGCTTACTATGCATTCATCAGCAGCCCCTCTGGCACTGGAAGACAGAAATTATCCAATGCAAAAAAAAAAAAAGTACATCTTCGCGATGAGCTCAGCCTCTGTGCCTGTGACCAGAGAGGCAGAGCCACACGGTTGACACCCGTCCTGGCAGAAGCCGGCCCAGCTCCGAGCCACCGGGCCTTCCCCACTTGTCCCTGCAGACTGGGAAACGCCAAAATTCTCCATCGGCTTGAGCCCAACTCAGGTTTCAGGGCCGCTGCCCCGGTTCATATTTTATGGTCCTTTTTAAAATGAGACAGGTGAAGGGTGGCGCGGCTGGCTGTTTACAGCAGGCAGGACGCAGTTAGACGCCCTGCGCTATTCCTGGCTGCCACTTGTCTCGCTGAGAGAGGTTGGGCTGGCTGCCCATGCCCATCTCCTAATCTGCAAGCTGGGACATGCACCCCTGCCCTCCCGCCCTCCCCTGTGGGACCCTGCCAAGGGCAGGGGTGGTGCTCAATGTTAAATGTGCAGAGGGGGCTGCCTGAGAGGATCACCCTGGACTCCAGTTTACATGAGAGACCAGAGATTCCTCTTTCAATGTGGCTAAAAGTCTTGACAACATCCAGACAACTGGACTTGGTTATTTAGGACTCAGCATCTTCAACAAATAGAGGCTTTCCTGATGACTGAGTGGTAAAAAAAAAAAAAAAAAAACCCACCTGCAACGCAGGAGATGCAGGAGATATGGGCTTGATCCCTGGATCGGGAAGGTCCCCTGGAGGAGGGATTGGCAACCCACTCCAGTATTCTTGCCTGGGAAATCCCATGGACAGAGGCGCCTGGCGGTCTACATTCCATGGGGTCACGAAAGAGCTGGACACGACTGAGTGCCTCAGCACGCACACGTCCTCAACAAACATACACTGAGGGCTAGCTGCTCTTCCAGACGAGTGTCTTAAACTTTTTTTCCCATAGCTTTATTGAGATATAGTTCACATACCATGAGCCACCCATTTAAAGTGTCCAATTCTATGGTTTTTGGTATCTTTACAGAGTTGTGAACCCATCACCAGTGAATTCGGGGATATTTTCATCTCAAAAGGAAACCCTGCACCCGTTAACTATTGGCTGCCCACCCCCTCCCCAACAACCCAGCCCTAGCAACCACTAATCTGTTTTCTGTCTCTATAGATTCCCCTATTCTGGACATTTCGTGTGGATGGAATCATATGAAAGGTGGTCTTTTCTGCCTAGCTTCCTCATAGAACCTGTTTTCAGGTTCCCCGTGCTATAGCACACACCAGCGCTCCCTTTCTGAGAAACACATTTAGAAAACATTTATTTACTTATCTACCCCATGAACAGTATGAAAAAGCAAAATGATAGGATACTGAAATCCGGGAGTTGGTGTTGGACAGGGAGGCCTGGCGTGCTGCGATTCATGGGGTCGCAGAGTCGGACACGACTGAGCGACTGAACTGAACTGAACTGAACTGGCTGTGTGTGTGCTCAGTCGCTTAGTCATGTCTGACTCTTTGTGACTCCCTGGGTTGTAGCCCACCAGGCTCCTTTGTCCATGGGATTTCCCAGTCAAGAATACTGGAGTGAAAAGTCTACAAGCAATAAATACTGGAGAGGGTGTGGAGAAAAGGGAACCCTCTTACACTGTTGGTGGGAATGCAAACTAGTACAGCTGCTATGGAAAACAGTGTGGAGATTTCTTAAAAAACTGGAAATAGAACTGCCATATGACCCAGCAATACCACTTCTGGGCATACATACCGAGGAAACCAGATCTGAAAGAGACACGTGCACCCCAATGTTCATCGCAGCACTGTTTATAATAGCCAGGACATGGAAGCAACCTAGATGCCCATCAGCAGATGAATGGATAAGGAAGCTGTGGTACATATACACCATGGAATATTACTCAGCCATTAAAAAGAATTCATTTGAATCAGTTCTAATGAGATGGATGAAACTGGAGCCCATTATACAGAGTGAAGTAAGCCAGAAAGATAAAGAACATTACAGCATACTAACACATATATATGGAATTTAGAAAGATGGTAATGATAACCCTATATGCAAAACAGAAAAAGAGACACAGATGTACAGAACAGACTTTTGGACTCTGTGGGAGAAGGCAAGGGTGGGATGTTTCAAGAGACACAGAAACATGTATATTATCTAGGGTGAAACAGATCACCAGCCCAGGTTGGATGCATGAGACAAGTGCTCGGGCCTGGTGCACTGGGAAGACCCAGAGAGATCGGGTAGAGAGGGAGGTGGGAGGGGGGATTGGGATGGGGAATACATGTAACTCCATGGCTGATTCAAGTCAATGTATGACAAAAACCACTACAATATTGTAAAGTAATTAGCCTCCAACTAATAAAAGTAAATTAAAAAAAAAAAATAAGAATACTAGAGTGAGTTGCTGTTTCTTCCTCCAGGGGATCTTTCCAACCCAGGGATCAAACCATGTCTCCTGTGTCTCCTGCATTGGCAGGCAGATTCTTTACCACTTAGCCTCCAGGGAAGCCCACTTATTTGGCTATACTAGATCTTAGCAGCAACATGCGGGATTTTTGATCTTCATTGCAGCCTGCAAAATCTTATTTAGTTGCAGCATTTGAACTCTTAGTTGAGGCCTGTGAGATCTAGTTCCTAGACCAGGAATCAAACCTGGGACCCCTGCATTGGGAACACAGAGTCTTAGCCACTGGAGCCCCAGGGCTGTCCCGATAAATGCACTTTTGGTCCTCTCCCGTGTACGAGGTCGTTTGTTCGGTGCCTGAGAGGCAGCAGCCTGGAGCCCACAGTACCAAGGAGAAGACAAGTAAAAGGCTTCAGAGGATTAGCAGGGGGTGGGCAAGTCTTCCCAGAGGAGCAGGCTTTGTCAGGGGGACTTGGAAGATGAACCAAGGAGTCAGCCTCGTGAGAGTGAGGCGGGGAAGCAGCACTGCCTGGAGAGTCTGAGCTGGGAGAGACCCCTGGGCTGGGTGGTGAGGAGCTCTTTGGAGAGATGGTGGCTGGAGCCAAGCCTAGGGAAGGAGCGTTCATTATTTTAGGAGCATCAAGGACAAGGGGTGCTCAGCTACGCCTGGGGTTAATTGTGCAGTGGCGGCAGCAGCTCTCCAGAAGGTGCCATCACTTGGGAACGACCCAGAGATGATTCCAGGAAGGACAGTGGTGGAGGCTGCGTGCCGGATCCCCTGCATGTCAGGAGGAGCTCTCAGGTCTCTGCAGACGGCAGCAGCTCCTGTTCCATCCTGGCCACCGAGGCAGAGAGGGTCACGGTGAGCTCAGCAGGGCCACATGACCTTGAGCAGGATATATGGGCGTGGGTACGGAGAATGGGGATAAACATGGTTGCTTAACAAAATTCTGGTCCAAGATGGCAGAGTAGGGAGACCCTGAGCTCATCTCCTACTAGGTGGTGGTGGTTTAGTTGCCAGGTCATGTCTGACTCTCTGTGGCCCCATGGATTATAGACCCCCAGACTCCTCTGTCCATGGAATTCTCCAGGCATGAAGAATCCTAGAGTGGCTTGCCATTTCCTTCTCCAGGGGATCTTCCTGACCCAGGGATCGAACCTGGGTCTCCTGCATTGCAGGCAGCTTCCTTACTGACTGAGCCACCAGGGAAGGCCCTCCTACAAGGGAAACACTGAAAATTCCAGAACAACCATTTAGCAGAGGGATCTAGCAGAAAGGATCTACAGCTGAAGACACAAGGAAAAAATCACGATGAGGTGGGAAGGAGAGACAGAGTTGGGGTGTAGTAGGAAAGACACGTACCCCTGGGGGGGTGACCTGCAAATGAGAAAATAATTGCAATGGCAGAGGTTCCCCCGAGCAGTGAGGGGGTCTGGGTTCCACAGCATGCTTCACAGTCCTGGGGTCTGCAATGGGAAGAGGAGCCCCCAGAACCTCTGTCCTTGAAGGCCAGAAGGGCATTGTGCATTCGGGAGGCCCAGAGGACTCTGGGAAATAGAGATTCTGCTCCTAAAGGGCACACACAGGATTCACACACACGGAAACCCAGGGCAGAGGCAGTCACTTGAAATGAGCCAGGATCAGACCACCTGCTGACCTTGGAGAGCCTCCCGGAGGGGCAGGAGGCGACCAGAGCACACCCTGGGGACACAGGTGCTGGCCGCAGATCCCGGGGCTGCTTCTACTGCGTGGACACTGGCGCTGGCGAGTGCCATTTTGGAACCCTCCCCGAGGTCATTAGCGCCCAGACCTGTCCCTGCCTGCCAGCCTGTCGGCCCCAGGCCCAGGACATCTCAGGCCAAGCTGCGAGCTGCGTGGGGACAAAGCCCTGCCCACCAGAGGGCAGGCTGCCTTAAGATCTCCTGAGTCAGGCCCTCCCTGGTGGTCCAGTGGCTGAGACCCCACGCTCCCCATGCAGGGGGCCTGGGTTTGATCCCGGGTCGGGGCACTAGATCCCACCTGCTGCAACTGAAGATGTCTTGCATGCTGCAACTAAGACCTGGTGCAGCCAGATAAATACAGTAAGAAAAAAGATCCCCCAAGCCTACAGTGTGCCTGGACAAGGCCCTGTCCACCAGCAGGCTCAAGGGACAGGCTCAAGGGACAGGCACTGGACTCAGGACTCATAGGGCCCTGGCAGCCAGGGATTCCAAGACCAGGCTCCACCCAGCAGTGGGCAGGAACCAGTCAGAGTCCCTGAGGCCCTGGCTCTGCCCATAAGCCAGCCAGATCTAACCTGGGGACCAGCCTCACAGACGAGTGGGCAAGTGCTAGACTCAGGAAACCCTGGGCCCTGGCCTGCCCACCAGTGGGATGCCTGATCCCAGTCCCAAGACCCCTACAGTCCTGCAACTTGCCACAGCAGGACCCAGTCTACCTACTGGCAGCCTGGCACCAGCCCTGGGACGTAGCAGGAAGGGGAGACAGAGTTGGGGTGTAGGAAAGACACATATCCCTGGGTGGGTGACCTGCAAATGAGAAAATAATTGCAGCTGCAGGGATTCCCCCGAGGAGTCAGTGGGCCTGGGTTCCACAGCAGGCTCCACAGCCCTGGGGTCTGCCATGGGAAGAGGAGCCCCCAGAACCTCTGTCCTTGAAGGCCATCAGGGCGTTGTGCATTCAGGAGGCCCAGAGGACTCTGGGAAATAGAGACTCTGCTCCTAAAGGGTGCACACAGGATTCCCACATGCAGAGACCCAGGGTAAAGGTAGTCATTTAAAAGGAGTCAGGCCTCAGCCATCCCCACCAGCAGGCCACCACCAGCGCCGAGACAGCTTGGGCGCCTCAGTCAACTGCCCTGGAATTGGGCCCCACTCAGCAGTGGGCTGCTGCAAGCGCGGGGACCCCTGGGCCCTGCAGCCCTGGGCCCTGATCGCACCCACGATTGGTTTCCACCAGTCCCAAGACCACTGCAGCCTGCAGCCCGCCTGTCAGGACCCAGCCTACATGGCAGCAGGCTGGCTCCAGTCCGGGCCCCCCCAGGCCTGGGCCCCGCCCACCAGCAGGCCCACGCCACCTCTGAGACACCTCGGACCCTCAGCAAGCCAGCGAGGGACCCAGCCCCACCCACCGGCAGGGTGACAGCACCTCCAGGAAGCCCGGCCCCAGGACCACCCACTCAGAGCCTGGTTCTGCCCGCTAGCGAGCCAGCACCAACCCAGGACCCCCGCCCGCCGGGACACCGCAGCCCGTGACCTGGACCTGGCGGCGGGCGCTGGCAGCCTCTGCACAGGCAGGGCCTGGCGGCCATGCAGACTGGGGGCCAGCCACGCCCCCGGACCACACTCAGCAGTCAGCCCCCCACCACAGCAGACTCATGTCGCCCACAGAGGGGGCGCCCCTAGAAAACATACAGCTCTGGTGACCAGAGGGCAAGGCACGCGGGGGAATGCGTAGGACGCCTCCTGTGAATGGCTATTTCTCCAAGGTCGGGAAACGTAACCAAACTACCAGATACTGCACAATAAAAACAGCAAATGAGGAAAAATGAGGCAACAGAGGAACAAGTTGCAAACAAAGGAACAAGATGAAACCCCAGAGGAAAAGCCAAGCGAAGTGGAGATAGGCAATCTACCCTACAGAGAGTTCAAGGTAATGAAGCAAAAAGATGATCAAAGGACTCGGGAGAAAAATGGATGAACACAGTGAGACGTTTAACAAAGAGTTAGGAGATATAAAAAAGAACCAAGGAGAGCCGAAGAATACAATAATTGAAATAAAAAATACACTAGAATACAGAATCGACAGTAGATTAGAAGATACAGAAGAAGGGATCAGTGAGCTGGAAGGCAGAGTACTAAATATCTGAATGACAACAACAAAAAGAATAAAGAATGAAAAGAAATGAGGTTGGTTTAAGATACCTCTGGGACAACATCATGCATACCAAGTCACCTTATGGGAGTCCCGGAAAGAGAAGAGAACATGTTTGAAGACACAATGGCTGAAAACTTCCCTAACCTGGGAAAGAAAACAGACAAGGAGGTCCAGGAAGCACAGAGAAGTTCCCAAAAGAATCAACCAAAAGAGGGCCTCAGCGACATACGCTGTATTAAAAAATGATTTTTAAAAAAAAGATAGAGTATTAAAAGCAGCAAGGGAAGAGCAACGGTTATGTACAAAGCAATTCCCAAGTCAGGCTAACAGCTGACTTTTCAGCAGAAGCTCTGCAGGCCAGAAGGGAGTGTCACGATACAGTTCAAGTGATGGGAAATACTTAACGACCAATAACACGCTAGCTGGTAAGGTTTGCATTTAGATTTCATGGAGAAGTAAAAAGCTTTACAAATAAGCAAAAGCTCAAAGGGGTTTCCCTGGTGGCTCAGTGGTAAAAAAAAAAACCACCTATCAATGCAGGAGACTCGGGTGTGACCCCTGGGTCAGGAAGACTCCCTGGAGAAGGAAATGGCGATCCTCTCCAGGATTCTTGCCTGGTAAACGCCATAGACAGAGAAGCCTGGTGGGCTACAGTCCAGGGGGTCCCAGAAGAGTCAGACACGACCTAGAGACTAAATAACAAAAAAGCCAAGAGTTCAGCATCACCAAAGCAGCTTTACAAAAAATGTTAAAGGGACTTGTTTTCGTTCCAAGAAATGAAAAAGAAAAGGACACAACTAGAAACATTTCCTGAAAATCAGGGAGGGAAAAGTTCATTGGTAAAGGCAAACAATAGGAAAGGTAGCAAACCAACCATGTATAAAGATACTAGGAAGGTTAAAAGACAAAAGTAATAAAATCGTGTATATCAGCTGCAAATAAGCAGTTAAGGGATACACAAAACAGAGAGTTACAAAATATGATATCAAAAACAGTGATCATGAGGGGAGAAGACTAAAATGCAGAGTTAAAATGCGTTTGCAATTAAGAGATCAGCAAGTTAAAATAATTATATGTGTGATTACTAATATAAATAGATCATATATATATATATACACACATATAAACACACATACCCTTCTCATGGTAACTACAAAGCCAAAATCTATAATAGATATACAAAAAAACCGTACTAAGCCTCTTTTCCAACCATAATGCTAGGAGACTAGAAATCAACTCTAAGAAATAAATTGCAAACAAAACAAAAACATGTGCTATCTCAATAATGTACTATTAAACAACCAATGGATCACTGAAGAAATCAAGGAAGAAACAAAAAATACCTGGAGGCAAATGAAAGTGCAATTATTCAAAATTTATGGGACGCAGCAAAAGCCATTCTAGAGGGAAGAGGGAAGTTTATTGCCATACCCCAGGAAACAAGAAAAATCTCAAAGAAACAACCACACTTTACAGCCAAAAGAACTAGAAAACAATAGAAGCTCAATGTGAGAAGGAAAGACATCATAAGAATTGGAGCAGACATAAAGACCAAAAAATTACAAAAATCAAGAAAACTTAAAAGAGCTGGTTCTTTGTAAAGCTAAACAAAATGGATAGATCTTTAGCCAGACTCATCAAGAATAAGAGAGGCCCAAATCAACAAAATCAGAACGAGAAAAAGAGAAGTTACTACTGACAGCCCAGGAATACAAAGGATCATAAGAGGCAACTATGACCAATTAGCAGCAATGAAATTAAATCAGCAATAATAATAATAAAAAAAAACTCTCCACAATGCCTAGCACCCCTCCTTGGGCACCCTCCCTGGAATGGGCAGCCGGCCAGACTGTGCCCGCCCGACTCTGCGGGCTTTATTTACCCTGCGCTTCCCGGGGGCAGAAGGCTCAGTGAACGTTCACCACGGTCCTGAGCTCAGACGCATGTGGTCCTGGAGGAGAACACTGCCTTCACCTTGGCTTATGAGTTATCCTCCTGAGCACTGTCAGCATCCTTAGCTGAGAAGGCCGATGGTATATCATTGATTGCTATTATTAATTGCGATAACATACATGTACTACCCGAGTCTTCCCAGGTGGCTCATTGGTAAAGACTCGGCCTGCCAAAGGAGACGCAGAAAATATGGATTCGCTATTTGGGTCAGGAATATCGACCTGGAGGAGGAGGTGGCAAGCCACTCCTGTGTTCTTGATGAGATCATCCCATGGACAGAGGAGCCTGGCGGGCTGCAGTCCTCGGGGTCCCAAAGAGTTGGACACGGATGAAGGGGCTGAACACGCACATGTACAGTGTACCACCTTACCCATTTTTCGGGCATCCAGTTCTGTGCCATTCACATTGCACATCACCTGCAGTGGTGCATAACCCTCACTGCCGTCTGTCTCCAGAACTCCTTCGTCTTACACAACAGAAACCGTACTCATTCACTGACAACTCCCCAGTCTCCTCTCCCCAGCACCCCTGGAAACCACCCTTCTTTCTGTCTCTATGCATCTGACTAGTCTAGGGACCCCAGACGAGTGGAATCACACATTATTTGCCTTTTCATGTCTGCTTATCACACGTAGCATCCTGTCTTCAAGGTTCGTCCACACTGGAGCGGGTGTCTGCATTTCCTTCCTTTTTAAGGCAGTTCTGTCTGACCCATTCCTCGTTGGGTCCTGACTAGGCGGACTTGTCCCAGGGTTACAGCCCCAGTCCCTGCTGCCCGCAGTGAGTCATCAACACTCGGGCAGATCTAGAGCTATGCAGGGAAGTCCCGTGTGGTCCACTTTGAAAGAGTTCCCTCCAACTGGTTAAAGTAAAAAGATCCAAGGGCTTAAAGAGAGAAATGTTTCTCACCTGAAAAACTCATTTACCTATAAAAGGCTCTTCTCCATGAAATGGAGTTATTTTGATGAACGTAGAAGGCAAGAGTATGAGGAAGCACTTTCTGAAGTGCCATAGTGACCCTGGACTTCAGAGTGACCTTTGAGACAGTCCTTTATTACATCCAGGGTTTCCCTCATAGCTCAGTTGGTAAAGAATCCGCCTGCAATGCAGGAGACCCCGGTTCTCATTCCTGGGTCGGGAAGATCTGCTGAAGAAGGGCTAGGCTACCCACTCCAGTATTCTTGGGCTTCCCTTGTGGCTCAGCCGGTAAAGAATCCGCCTGCAATGAAGAAGACCTGGGTTTGATCCCTGGGTTGGGAAGATCCCCTGGAGAAGGGAAAGGCTACCCACTCCAGTAGTCTGGCCTGGAGAATTCCATGGACTGTATAGTCCCTGGGGTCGCAAAGAGTTGGACACGACTGAGCGACGTTCACTTTCACTTTGATTACACTCTCGGTGGTGGGTGTTCACAGGTGAACCTTGGGCGGCCCCCATTCTTTTAATCTGGACACGGCCCATCACAAGAGGTGGCAGGGACAGGAGCGGACCTAGATGCTGTGGCCCGGGTATTCCCACTTGGTCACCCGATGGCCTCGTTGTGGGTCAGTGGCTGGGGCATCTGCCCTGATTTCTGATTTTCAGCCATCGCTCGGTTTTGGCTGCAGATCTGGCTGTCCGCAGTGGAAAATGAGTTCCCTTTGGGACTTCTGGTGTCTCTGATCAGTGAGGAGCTCTGCACGGCGGGGCCTCAGAGATTAAGCCTGGCAGCCGGCGAGGTGGGTTGAGGGACTAAAGCAGCCCTTAGGATGTTGTTACCTGCAAGGCCAAGGGATTTCCCTGTAAACAGCCTGACATTTCCAGCACAGGTATGTGAGGGGAGGCTGACCAGGCTTCTGAAGCTGTCCTCTTTTTTTTTCTCTTAAACTTTTAATTTTGTATCAGGGTACAGTTGATTTAACAAGGCTGTGGAGGTGGTTTAATCACTAGGTCGTGTCTGACTTCGGGACCCCGTGGACTGTAGTCTGCCAGGCTCCTCTTTCCTGTACTTATTAACAAATTTAAAAAGGCTGTTAATTAGCAAGTTGTGATAGTTGCAGGTGGAGAGCAAAGGGACTCAGCCATATATACACATGTCTCCATTCTCCCCCGAACTCCCCTCCCGTCCAGGCTGCCACAGAGCAGTGATCAGAGTTCCCTGTGTATACAGTAGGTCCTTGTTGGTTATCCATTTTATTTTTTCATTTTTCTTTCATATATGTTTTATTTTTTAAAAAACATAAATATGTTTTATTTATTTATATATTTATTTTATTTTATTTTGTATTGGGGTATAACCAATTGACAATGTTGGTGTAGTTTCAGTTGAATAGCGAAGGGCCTCAGCCATACATACACACGTATCCATTCTCCACCAAACTCCCCTCCCATCGAGACTGCCACATAACATTGAGCAGAGTTCCCTGTTCTATGCAGTAGGTCCTTGCTGGTTATCTATTTTAAATACAGCAGTGTGTACATGTCCATCCCAAACTCCCTAACTATCCCTTCCCCCATCCTTCTCCCCTACTCCCCACCCCTGGTAACCTTAAGTTCTAAGTTCACTAAGACTGTGAGTCTCTTTCTGTTCTGTAAATAAGTTCATTTGTATCATTTCTTTTAGATCCCACATATAAGGGGTAGCATACAATATTTTTCCTCTCTGCTTACTTCACTCAGTATGACAGTCTCTAGGGTCATCCGCATTCTGCAGCTGTCCTCTTGACACACGGCTCTGACATACGTGATACAGAGTTACATCACGGTAATTCTGCCACGTGGACACATTCCTCCACTCTCTGATGGATGGAGGAGGAGAATCCAACCCCCCACCCCTACTTCACGAAATGAAGCTAATAATCCTATAGGAAGGACAGACGTAAAAAATGGTGCAGTGTTGGCAGAATCGATGGGTTTGATGGCCAGGGAACCCAAAAAGGTCTGAATCCTGCTCACAACCCATCTACTGCTCTGGGGGGCTCTGAGGGAGATGGACACCCGAGGAAGAAGCACTGCTTCCCTGTTAGCTGGACAGGGGTCCTGAAAATTCAGCCCGAGAATCCAGAAAACTGGGTGCTACAGAAAGCCCCTTGGGTGCTAGTTTCACCCACCTCACCCCACCTCTCCACTGCCAAGGCTCAGCCATGTGACACGTCACTGTGGCTGCTTCGAGGGCAGAAGAAAGAAGACAAAGAGGTCCACGTTTACCACTTCTATTCAACCTGTGCACAGAGCAAAAAAGAAAGAAGAATATAATGTGCAAAGAGTTGTTAAGGAAAAAGAAAACTATTTGCCGTGAAATGAAAAATGCCTGTGTGTGCAGAAAATGCAAAGAAATCTACACAGAGAGAGAGAGAGACAACCAGAATAATAGAATTAATAAGCAAATTTAGCACAGTTACAGAGCACATGATCAATTAATAGAAATTAATTATCTTTCTATATACTATCAATTGTTCAGCATCATTTGCTGAAGATTATTCTTTCTCCACTGAATTGCCTCTTCACCTTCGTCAAAAATAAATTGAATGTATATGTATGCATCTGTATTTGAGCTCTCTATTCTGTATAATTGATCTATTTGCTTATCTTGACATTGAATGGTTTTAAATATCATAGCTTTACAATAAATTTTGAAGTCAAACAGCTTAACTTCTCTAACTTTTTCTTTTTTAATGTTGTTTTGACTATGGGCTTCCCTGATAGCTCAGTTAGTAAAGAATCCACCTGCAATGCAGGAGACCCCAGTTCAATTCCTCAGTTGGGAAGATCCCCTGGAGAAGGGATAGGCTACCCACTCCTGTATTCTTGGGCTTCCCTTGTGGCTCAGCTGGTAAAGAATCCACCTGCAATGCAGGAGACTCTGGTTTGATTCCTGGGTTGGGAAGATCCTCTGGGGAAGGGAACAGCTACCCACTCCAGTATTCTGGCCTGGAGAATTCCATGGACTATACAGTCCATGGGATCCCAAAGAATTGGACGTGACTGAGTGGCTTTCACTTTCACTTTTGACTATTATAGGTTGTTCGCACTTCAGTATGAATTTTAGAATCAGCTACAAAAAAAGAGAGCCTACTGTGACTTGCATGGGATTGCACTGAATCTGTAGATCAGTTTGGAGAGAACTGACATCCCTTAACAATATAGTCTTCTGATTCACGCATATATCTCTCTCCTTTTATTTAAATTCATGCAATACTTTGTAGTTTTCAGTATATAGGTCTTGTATCATAAACCTTGTCAGATTTATACCTAAGTCATTTATACATTTGATGCTATTGTAAGTGGTATTTGCTTTTTAAATTTCAATTTCAAAAAAATTTTTCAATTTTTGATTATTCATTGCTAGTATGTGGAAATACAATTGACTTTTTACGCTGACCTTATGTCCTGCAACCTTGCTAAAGTTCCTTACTAGTTTTAGTAGTTTTATAGATTTCATAGAATTTTCTATAGATAATCATGTTATCTGCAAACAAAGCTTAACTTCTTCCTTTCTAATCTGGATCCTTTTCTTTCCTTTTCTTACCTTAGTGCATTGACTAGAACTTCGTGTACAACGCAGAACAGAGGAGGTAAGAATGGAATTCTTGCCTTGTTCTGAAGCTGAGGTGAAAGTATTCTTTCCCCATTAAGGACGATGTTAACAGTAGGCTTTTTTTTTCTAGAGGCTCTTTATCAAGTCAAAGAGATTTTTTTAAAAAAATTTCTACTTCATTGAAAATTTTTGTCAGAATTGGACAGTGGATTTTATCAAATGTGTTTTCTGTATCTATTGAGATGATCATATTTTTTAAATTTTTTACTCTGTTGATATAATTGTATTGACTGGTTTTCAAATGTTAACTCAATAATCAATTGCTAGAATAAATCCCACTCAATCATTATCTTATATAGATAAATTGGAGTTGATGCCTAAACTTTTGTTAAAAATTCTTACATATATATTGATGAGTGATATTTGTAGTTTTCCTTTATATTATATATCTTTTTGGGGTTGTTATCTGAGTAGTGTTAGCCTCATAGAACAAATTGGGATGCATTCCATTCTCTTCAATTTTGGGGGAAGAGTTGGTACACAATTGGCATTATTTTTCCTTAAATATTTGCTGGAGCTCACTAGGAAAGTCATTTGGACCTGAATTTTTCTTTATGGGAAAATGACATTATCATCCATAACTTTCCCATAAAGAAAACTCCAGATCCACACGGGTTTTCGTTGTTGTTACTTTCCCCCCTCTTTTTCTGCTTTTTTTTAGATTGGTTGAATGTTTCCATTTTGTCCCCTTTGTTGGTTTATGAGCTATAACTCTTTGTTGTGCCATTTAATTTGTGCCCCCAGGAGTCTCTGTTTCCCCCAGTCCTGTGAGGCTTACTATTTAACCTACCATAATTTGTCTTCGGTTGATACACTGTTTCAAGTGTAGTTGATGAACCCTACAATAGTATAAGAGACTTGAAAAATACCTCCCCCAATTTTTATATTTACTCATATCGTTAACATTTCTGATGTCTTCCGTATTTCCCCCATCTCTCCTCCCTTTTCAGGGCGTTTCACAACACATACATTAAGCTGCCTGAGATTGCTCTTCAGTTTACTGGTGCTCAATTTCAATTTTTTCTCAGGATCCTTTGTGTGGTTCATTTTGGGTGTTCCTATTGCTGTGTCTTCAAGTTCACTAATCTTCCTCCAAAGTATTAATCTGTACTAAGGTACTAATCCCATCCAGGATATTCTCATTTCAGACATTATAATTTTCATCTCTACTTTGATCTGGGTCTTTTCCATGTCCCTATTTAACATGTTTAGTGTTTTTTTTTTTTTTTTTTTTAAGCTTCTTAAACATATACAGCTTTAATAATGATTGAAAAATTCTTGACCACTAATTATATCACCTGGGTCACTTCTGGATTAGTTTCAATTGATTTTCCACCTCACAACAGCTCACATTTCTCTTTTTGCATAGTTGGTAATTTTTGATTGGATGCTGGACATTGTGAACTTTATTTCATTGCGTACTGGGTATTTTGTTTTCCTATGAGTTTCCTGGTCTTAGTTCTGGGATCTGGAAGCGATCTTATTTATCTGGGCCTTGCTTCTGAGCTTTGTTAGATAAGAGCGGCATTTTGTTAGGAGTAATTTCCCCCTGCTACTGAGGAAAGACCCTTCTGACTATATTATCTCATGCTAAGTGAATAATGAGGTTTTCCACTCTGGTTGACAGGAACCAGCACTAGTTTATGGCCTGGAGTCCTTAGGACGTTGCCTCTAAGCCTTTCATGTTGCTTTCTCCCCAGACTTGGGGTTTCCTCACATGTGTGTGCTGACGAGGGCTTAGCAGCGGAGACAGACCCTCGGCAGAGTCCAGAGTCCGCCCTGTGTCCCTCCGTCTGACACTCCGCCTTACGAACGCAAAGGACCACTGGGCCCCACCTGGGTGCTCCTCTCTGGTGCTGAGACCCGTTCGTGTTCCCTGGGCAGGACACTGGGGCGATGGTAGGATTCACTTCATCTGTTCCTTGAATCTCAGGGTCCCTGTCACTTGCTGTTTGCTGTCAACTGTCTTGAAAACTGACCGGATTTTTAGTTGTTTCAGAAAGAAGGTAAATCTGGTATCTACCAATTCATCTTCCTGGAAACAGACAAAGTCAGCTTCCTTGGAAATAAAAAAGAATCCGTGGGCCAGTGTCACGCATTTCTACAATTTCAGGACGGAAAGAACTCTGAAATAACCAAGAACTAGAGGGATCGACTAATTTTTTTGAAAAAGGCATTATGGCAGCAATTTCACAGGAATACAATGACCCATCCAAAAGGACAACAGTGATCCTCAGATTTACGAATTCATTCGTAAGTAACAGCTGAAAACCATGACCAGTTCAAGGCAATGCTAATACTCACTGAAGAAAATCTGGCCCTCCCCCAAACTTCAAGAATCCCCACTCTCTGGACAGGCTTTGATGCAGTGGAAAGTCACATGATAGCTACACATCTCAACGGGGACCTAAGTTTCTCTGTAGATTTTCCCCATGCTTTCAGCTGGGAATACCTCATATGGGTAAACTTTTCTAAGTCATTTTCCTTGCATGTGAAGGAAATCTAAGGAATTCTGTGTGGAAGAAAAACTTCCATTTTTAGATCCACAGACCCTTCTAGAGGATGTTGCTCAGAGGTTTGGGAACTTGGTTCATAGCTCTGGCGTTGGTGACCAAGATACAGGTTGAAAGAATTTTACTTTAAAGATGAGTGGTTTTGTCTTCCCCTCTAGCCCTCTGCCCTCTCCTACTCATCCAATCTGGTGTTAGTGCCAGGAAATATACAGGAGTCACTATCGGACAGCATTAATATACTTATAAGTGGCAACGGATCACCGTAACATAGGCCCCCGTGGTCCTGTTTCCCGTTACCAGGTAGCTAAGCTGGGTGTACTCTGACTGTTCTATTTGTTCTTGACAGAGGTTTATTGGGTAAGACAAGATAAACATCTTTGATTAAGACTCCAATTGGAAATTCAATTTACTTGGATAGATTAGCTCTATCTGCTCAGGCAAGTTGTTCTTGTGCCCTGATCGACATTAAATGATGAGTAGAGCTGAGGTCCTTTCTCATTCCAAATTCCCTAATCCAATAACTTTGGCACAAAATACTCCTTTAGAGAGCTTCCCCGGTGGCTCAGTGGTAAAGAATCCGCCTGCCAATACAGGAGACGTAGGTTTGATCCCTGGGTCGGGAAGATACCCTGGACAAGAAAATGGCAACCTACTCCAGCATTCTTGCCTGGGAAATCCCCTGGACAGAGGAGGCTGGTGGGCTACAGTCCATGGGGCTGCAAGATAGTCGGACACAACTGAGCAACTAAACAACTCCTTTGTAGGCAAGAAGAGCCACTGCAAAGAGAAATGAGTTTGAGAGAAGCCCGAGGTACATTCTGATTTTATATCCTAGAGAGTGGATGAACACCATCATGAAAAGGCTGATTTCTACAACAAAAATCAGACTAGAAGCTTCTTCGGGGCAGAATTTTAATTTCTGTGTATTTGCAGTTTCCAATTTCAGGCCCAGTGCACTTTGAGAGAGCTGGCTTTAACATGGATGAATGAAAAATGAAATCTCAGCTTCGTGGGTGCCATTCCACTGGGGAAACATGTGCAGAGAGGGCATTAGGGACACGCAGAGGCACTTAGGGACTCGTGTGGGTGAACAGCCACGACCCACGCTTTGCACCTTTGAGTGACAGGCACCTGTGGAGCCAGAGATGCAAATGCACCAAATGTTCCTGCTGCCCCCTAAGACCTCCCGGGACTACAGGGACCCACGTCCCAGGTAGATTCCCAGGATGCAACTTTGAATAATTGATTCTCAGGGCCTGTGGCTGAAAACATGAAGATAAAACATTTACCACAGTTTGACTGTGGTTATTTTTCTTATCCAGTGAACATCTATTGCACAAGCTGACCTATCTCGCATATCTTTTTGAGCTGTAATGCTCTAAGAAAGATTTAGCTCTGGGCAGTCAAGCTCACTTGTTTTGGAGTATAAACAGCTAACAGAGAACAGCCTCAGAGCTTGCGACAGACTCACTTTAGCTCTTCAGTTATTGCTATATACTGAGTGCAAGGCTCCTTATGTGCAATAAATGAGAAGTAGGTCAGGTATGGGGAACTCAGGCTGCTGAGCTCAGTCTAGTAAGTGAGGATAATAATACCAGCTTTACACATAACGTCTCATTTAATCCTCAACAAATCTGGACGAATATATTATCATTCCTCCTCTTTTTAAAAACCATTTCCCCTTTTAATATTTATGAAACAACTGGGGCTCAGAGAGGTTAAGTGATTTGCCTGAAGTCACACAGCTAGGATGGAATTCTAGCCCAGAATTCCTCGTGTCCACATGATCTTAACCAATAAACTCTACTTGCTGGATTGAGTCACTTTCTTCCCATTTTTAGGTCTGAATTCCCTTCTGTATTGAGGATGGAATTGAACAGGACAATTTTCAGCCCCCAAAAGCTGCGCTTCTTTGAATCCCACCGGGGCTGGCTTTGCTGCGTGCCAAGGCCACGGGAGGGCCCGCCTCACCCAGAACACACATCCCACAGCCAGCAACACACTTGGTGAGAAGAGGGCCTGTGGCTGGAGCGGTCGGACCCACTGCCCATCAGGAGGAAGCGTGACGGGTGCGCCGTGCTAATGAGGGATCGGCTGTGCAGACGCACACAGGAAGTAGGAGACGCGACTACATGCTCGTGGACGGTGACCACCAGTGCCTGCATCGGCAACACCGACCACTTGGCTTGAATGTCTCAGAGACGATGTTTATTCCTGTTTCCAGAACGACTCAGGATGAAGAAAGCCGCAGCTGCAGATAAGAGTCAGGGGTCAGGGGGCGGGTCAGCTGCCCGAAGCCCCAAGGCGAGACGCGGAGCCGGCCTGAGTGCAGCTCGGGGCAACTGCTGCTACTTGATCAAAGAGAGAAGCGTGGCTCTCGTGGGCCCCGGGCAGGAGGGCTGGTGGCAGAGGTCTGGGCTGCGCTGTAGGTAGAAACTTGCAATTACAGCAGTTTCATTTCCCTACGCTGGGGCATGTCTTTGTTCCCTGAAACACAGAGCATGAAAGTGATTTGAAAGCAAAACAGCCCAGGACTTGAGAATTCTAAGTGCTTCTGAAAATGCCGACTGGTGACAGCCACGCTGTTCCGTCGGCTCACACGGCTCCTTCTGTCAGCTGCAGCCAGTGAGTCAAAATTTGGCACCGCTGCCCTTCCTGCTCCTCCCGCACCCCCTGGGCCAGCTGAAGGGCTCTGGGATGGCAGATTAGCAAGGGGTGGGGCGGGAGAGGAGCATGGCGGTGTGAGTCGTGGATCTGGCGGCTCTTACTTGCAGGGAACCTGTAGCCTGGATGGGGGTGTGTGTGTGTGTAGCCTGGACAGGTGTGTGTGCATGCATGTGTGTGTGTGTGTGAGGCTTGCACCCTCCTGCGCCAGGATGAGTCAGGCAGAAGCAGGGGCCAAGTATCTTTCAGCCTGAGGCCTGTCCCTCCTTAGGGGCTGAGTAGATGAAAGCAGGGCAGGTCTGTGCCCAGGTGGGGGGCGCGGGGGGCGGGCACAGGGGCTCACCTGCTTGAGCCCGGCTGCCACAGCTCGTGGGTCTCTCGTCTCTCCCCGGGAAGCCACGGGTGAGACTCCTGGTGACGTGCGGGCATGGCCTAGTGCACACCTGCTCCGTGAGGCGTGCGGCCTGTGCCTGCTTCTAACTTGGCCGGAGGAGAGGACCAGTTCCAGCTGGAAAGTCTCAAGAGGACAGCTTTGTACCCAGGCCTCTCTGCGTCCGGCCTGTGCCCCCCATCACCTGCCGCGGGCCACAGACAGCGAGTCCAGCCCCAAGCGAGCACTGTTCAGGGATGCTGAGAACCCGAGGGTCACCGGGCAGGTGGGGACCGCTGGGCCAGTGACTGCAGTGACGCCGGTGGGGGGCTCTGGCCGGCTTGCGCAGAGAGCCAAGAGCCAGGCCCTGGGCTGGGGGACGCTGTGTGGCCCGGGTATGATTAGCTGGCTCCACGCTCCTGATCAGTAGACCTGCCCCCACCCCTGTGTCCTCCCCTGCTGGGGTCTGGCTTCGGGGGGAACCCCAGTTTGCTTCTGGAAAGTCATCCTGGGTGGCTTCTGCCTACGGTTCCTGACTCTGCCACCCTCGCGTGGTCGGGGGCTGTGGACAGACAGGGTTGACACGACCTCTGCCCGCACTGAGCTGAAAATTGGGGGTGCAGGGGGAGAAGGCATGGAACAGATCAGACAAACCAACAACCCACCCGTTCGACCGACGAATACTTGTAACTGCGATGTGGGCCTCGAAATGGCAGCAGGGCGGGACATAGTTGAGTCTGAACAGGGCAGGCAGCCCAGGGTGGCGTGGGGGGCGCTGGCGGGGGAGCAGAAGGATTCAAGCTGAGACCTGCAGGGTGAGCGGAAGGCCCTGCAGCAGACAAGAGCGTGGAAGAGCTCTGAGCAGGGAGGGAGGCCCACCGCCGTATGAGGAAGAGAACGTGCAGAAGGGCCTGCAGAGGAAGGCGGTGCAGCGAGAGGGGGCGGCCGGGGTGGCAGGCCTGGGTGTATGACCCGCAGGCCACAGTAAGGATTCCCTTCCCCGACCTTCTCGATGGCAGGCGTGATGGCTGTGAAAACCACCCAAAGGAGGATGAGCTCGGCCTGCTGTGACGCGGGGCCCAAGGCTCCGGCCTGCCCCCCAGCCCACCCCACCCCGCCTGCACAGACTCGCTCTCTGTGGCTGGCGATCCGGGGCCACAAACAATGTAGAGAATCTCCGGCCGGGGCTGTGGGATGGATGGGATTCTATTTATAAGCACAGAGGGAGGGGCTGAACAATGGAGCCACTGCAGCCTCTGTGGGTCTGTGGCCGACCTCCAGTGGGACTCTGGAAAGCCTCAAAGCCAGACCCCCCCGGAAGAGACGGCGCAGGAAGGAGGGGATTAGCCGGCCAGAGGGCGTGGGGCCAGCTGCTTCCTCCAGGGTCTGATCACCTTCCTCCGAAAGTGGCTGGCAAGTCCCCATCTGCGGACGGCGTGTGCCAACACGGGCTCAACGGCCTCGGCCCCTGCCCCCACCCCGCCTCCCCGGGGGCTGCGGCTTAGACAGACGATCACGTACAAGGTTGGAGCCAGTGACTACACGACAGGCAGAGCATTTACCGGGGTCCACATCCAATGTCGTTCCATGGGGTGGACGCGACAGGCGTGTGAGGGGCTTGGCAGGGTCCTTGGCACAATTGGGCTGGAATTTCTTCTAGGTCCTTGGCACAATCGGGCAGGTATTTCTTCTCAAAGGAGTGACCAGCTTGAGGGAGAACGATTGTGAGAGCCAGTGATGACGGCCTGGCCTAGCTGAGGGCAGGGGGCTGCGGGGTGGGGCAGGCAGGAAGCATCACCTGGGGTTCCTTTCTGGCTCCACCACTACCCACGCTTAGGACTCAGCAAACTGCTTCCTCACTTGGCCTCATTCTCATCTGAAAGACGTAAGTTACCCCTGAAAATGTCCGTGAAGCACTCAGGACAGGCAGTGCCTGGCAGCTGGTAATCACTGAATGAGTTCTCACTCCTGTTATCACCAAACACAAGAGAGGAACGTCTTGGAAACACAACCCCCAGGAAACAAATAAGCTCTGCTTTTGTCCAGAGACATCCACGATGAAGCAAAGATGAGTTCCAAGGAACCTGGCTCCAGAAGAAAGGTTCCATGGTCATAATATTTGGGAAACGGCAGACTATTTCATCTTTTTCATTTACAAAGCAAATTTGCATATTAAAGATACACAAAGAGTCCTTCAATATAAAGATTTCGTTCTGTTCACTCTTTTCCCCAACTTATCTGACCCATGGAACCCTTTATGCTTTGGATGAATATACAAATTTTCTGGGCTTCCTGCGTAGCGCTAGTGGTAAAGAACGCGCCTGCCTAATGCAGGAGACATGAGAGATGCAGGTTCAATCCCCGGGTCAGGAAGATCCAGGGCATGGCAACCCACTCTAGTATTCATGCCTAGAGAATCTCCTGGACAGAGGAGCCTGGAGGGCTACAGCCTGTGGGGTCACAGAGAGTTGGACACGACTGAAGCGACTTAGCACGCACGCACAATCCTCCCACAGGAAACGTTCTGAAGACAGCGGAGGTTTGGGGGCTAAAACCATCTCAGTCTGATTGCTTTTTCCCTCCTCAGGTGAGTGAGTAACAGACAATTCAGAGCGAACCAGGGTAGGAGGAGGAAGGGACTGATGGTAGAAGCCAGGGGCCAGGAGGTACACCCGCCCTGCTCTCCTCTCAGCAGGCGACACCTCCTAACAGGAGCAGGAGGGGGAGAGCCGGCAGGTGCCTGGAGGCGCTGGACAGGCGCTTCCTGAGACAGAGTGGGAACCCGGGGCTGATGGGACCGAGAGGAAAGCAGGACAGAGCTGCCTCTCCTCCTCCTCCAGCACTTTGTCTAAAAGGATGACGTGGAGGCAAGACAGCGGGAGTGAGTGGCGTGGGAGACAGGATGGGCGGGGAGGGGACCTCCTTCCACCGGTTAATCGGGGACACCTCCCCGAAGGTGAGGTGCCTTCAGGGGAGGCTGCCTCCCCTGCCTTCAGACACTGCCTCCAGGAGAAGGAGGTGACGGCCCACCTGTGCCTTCTCTTCTGAGCAGGTGCCCAAAACGCCGCTGAAACTTAAAACTCGGTGCTTCTCATCAATGATTTCAGAAAGATCCTTTAGCCCTGCTGACTCAAAAAATAACATGCAACCTAAAAGTTGAGGGTTCTGTTTTATTTGGTGGAAATTTTTAGGACTTAAGGCCAGGAGGGAGTCTGAATGTCAAGCAAATTTCTGTGAATGAAAGAAAACCAGATATCCTAAGTTAAGGAAGCTAGTGCTTTTCTATGTCTGGGAGGAGGCAAGCGTCTGGGCTCACTGAAGTCATCCCTTTCACACGCACCTCAGCCATCTGGGGCCGTTTCCTGTGTTTTTCACATTCTGAGCTTCCTCGGGGCTCACTGTAGGGAGTGGCTGCGGTCTGACAGCTGGCAGATGGATGGCAGGTGTTCTTTCCTCCCCGCGTCCCCTCAGGGCTCAGCAGCTCACCTTCCCTGGGGGCTGCAATATTTGTTGTTAACTGATATGGCAGGAAATACTCCACCTCTCAGTTCCTCCTCTTAGTCCAGAATTCGATCAATATTTGGGAGACATCTCATGACCAATTTTTGTCTCCCACGGTACTAGGAGGCTCATCCTAGATCAGGCAGTTCTCACTGATGCATCACTCCAGGTGTTAATTTTTGGATTAGGCTCATTGGGAGATAATCAAAGGGCTTCCCTGGTGGCTCAGACGGTAAAGAATCCGCCTGCAATGCAAGAAACCTGGGTTTGGTCCCTGGGTCGGGAAGATCCCCTGGAGAAGGGAAAGGCAACCCACTCCAGTATTCTTGCCTGGAGAATCCCATGGACAGAGGAGCCTGGCGGACTACAGTCCATGAGGTCACAGAGTCAGACATGACTGAGTGACTAACTCTTTCACTTTCTGATATTAAAGCTTCTCTGGATCCTCTATCTACTAACCTATTATGGTCCAGGAAATATTTCCCTTGTTGCTTCTTCCCGTATCTAGAATCACACTATTACAATTATTCTGTTATACAGGTGATCTATTTCTTCAAGATGTTTAGCCATCATTAATTTGGCCCCATTATGAATTTGGCTGGAGGCCTGGTTACACTTAGTGTAATGCAGGAGACAACAATCTTTTGTTTTTTTAAAATAACTTTATTTTGGCATGCTGGATCTCCACTGCTGTGTGGGCTTTTCTCTACTTGTGGAGTGGGGGCTGCTTGCTAGTTGTGGTGCATGAGCTTTCCACTGCAGCGCCTTCTCTTGTTGCAGAGCGCAGGATCTAGGGTGTGTGGGCTTCAGGAGTTGTGATCCCTGGGCTCTAGAGCACAGACTCAATAGTTGTGGTCCACGGGCTCAGCTGCTCTGGGGCGTGGGGGATCTTCCTGGACTAGGGATCAAACCTGTGTCTCCCAGCATCAGCAGGCAGATTCTTTACCACTGAGCCACCAGGGAAGCCCAACAACCATCTTATAAAATAGCTCCCGCCAAAATCTTGGCTTCCTCTGCCCAGCAAATAAAAAATTATGGAGACAGGGTCTGGAGGAAATAGAAAGATGGCTTTGGTTCTCAGCTGGCTGAAGGGAGAACATAGCAGGCTAGCGCCTCAAGAACTGTGCCCTTACCACGGGGAATCTGAGGGGATCACACAGATGGGGCTCGCAGTCTGGGGTAAGTGGTAAGTGCAAAGCAGTGAGTCTTCATTCTTCTTGCATTGTTTCAAAATGGTCAGAGCTGGCATCAGGTAGGCAGGTACATGGGTCTGTCTCTGGTTTATGGTATTGCATCCTTCTTTCTAAAATGCAAAAAGCTACAGGGGTGATCTGCAAAGAAGCGTGGGGAAGGTAAGCACCAGATATAGGATGTAATTTGCCTAGAGTTAGGGGAGGTCGGTGCAGGGTGTAACTCATGCAGAGTTAGGGGCAGTGGGTGCAGGGCGTCGTTTACAGAGCCCTGCAGTTAGGTCAGTGTTGAGAGATACAGACCACAGATTAGTAACAGTTAAAGTAAAGCTAGGAGTGATTAGCTCTTTCAGGCCCATTTGTTTCTTCTCTAGTCTGTTCACAGTTCTCTTTACTTTCCTTGTTCCCAGGAAAAATTCCACTTCTATTTTTGCTGCAACAAAATTGTGAGTAATACAGCTAGTAATGTTATTAAAGTTACAAGCAGGGATTTAAGCCATGCGTTTCCAGAGCCAAACCATCTTCCCAAAAGATCACCAAGGTTAGAAAATGGATCATCTCAGGCAGCCATCTGATTTTTCAGATGAGTCATTAAATGTGTTACATTAGAGGATTTGTCTGGTGTGTAAACACAACGTTCAACTTGAATTATGGCATCGGTGCCCCCTTGAGATGCTGTGAAGATATCAAGGGCCATTCGATTTTGCAAGACAGCTTTCCTCATCATAGAGACCTCAGAATTTAGCAGGCTAATAGCCTGGTTGCTATCATTTAAAGGCTTCTGCGTGAATTTTGTTAAGGTTTCAACGTGGGAAATTACATCTTCCAATCCTATGGAAGGCACAAAAATAGCTGCCAAGTGATCACACCAGTGGAACACAGATCTCTCAGTTCGTCAGGCTCGGATGGATGGTAAATTTGCTGGAGTTACATGTAAATTTGTACATAAGTGGCCCTGAGCCCAAGGGAATCCTAAAGTATACCTTCCTAGCCACCCAGGGCCACAGATTGGACCCACAGAGCCATTCAGTCCTGTTAGGTGCCACCCAGTTTATTTCCGGTTGTCTGATCTAATCTGTTCCATACCAATCACTATCTTTAAGGGAAATTATATACTGGCATTTTTCATAAGGCACCCAGTCTAATTTTCTAGTGTTATTAGGCTAATTAGTATGATTTGATTGTTCCCAGCATAGGGAGGCCTTTAGAGTACTTAGACAACAATAGCCTGGTGTTTTAGCCAGACAAATCCATCACACAACTGGGGAACGGTCCCTCCTGAAAGCACAGAATTTACTTTTTTTTGACTGAAATTTAGCTTGTTGTTCTGATTGAGCTTGAGTAACCTAAAGGGAAATTTCATATTTATGGCCAGGATCAGAATAGGTATGTTTGATTGGTCGAGTGAATGGGTCCCATCTAGTGTTATCAATGGTGGCCCAGACAGAACTATAATTCCTTTCTTCTAAAATAAACTTTCTAAGAGTCATCCAATCAGAGCCTCGGAGGGGAGAAACCCACCATGGTAAACCAGAAGTACGGGATGCAGGTAATTGACCAGAAACCCAACAATCTGATTTACAATCTGCATAAGATCATGTCCATGATAGAAAAATATTTGATTCATCTGTAAGAGTCCAAGAAACCGAGAAGAAAACGTTACAAATAATCATACATGTCAGGTCCAGCATCTTGGGGTAGCAGTCTCTTTTTGTTGGGTCCTGGTGTTGGTATTTCTACATTAGGGCGACGCCTTAAAGTGAGTTTGAGGTCAGCAGTTCTTGCTACATACCATTCTGGTTCAGGAGCCCTTTTTAGGTGGGAAATAGGAATTCAAGAATCAATACCCTTCAGTTTCGCTGCACATGAGCTAGTTAAAAGACCCTGACAAGGGCCCTTCCATCTAGATTGGAGGGAGTCCTTTAGATTTGTCTTTTCCAGTATGCATAATCTTCTGGTTGTAAGTCACAGGACATCTGATCTTCATATGAGGACAGATTACTGTGATAAGCTTCAGAAACAAGCTTAGGATGTCCTGCTAATAATTTGATTAAAACTTTGCAAGTATATAATATATCTCCCTTTAGTAATACAGGATCATATAACCCTTCATCCATTCTCACTGGTCTCCCTGTGATAATCTTGAAGGGAGATAAATGATGTTAGCCAAAAGCAGTGGATCTGAGGTTGGGGAGAACCAATGGAAGGGTCGCAGGATAGGGAAAGGAATAAGCAACCGTTATTTTAGCCAACTGAGTTTTCATTTGTTCGATTTGCCCTTTCTACTAACCCAGAAGACTGGGGGTGATAGGCACAGTGGGTATGTTGCATAATAGGCCAAATTTTACAAATTTCTTTAACAATTTGTCCAGTAAAATGAGTCCCTCTGTTGCTGTGTAGTTCTGGGGGGATTCCCCAGATGGGAATCACTCTTTCTAAAAGCAGCTTCCTGACTGATTGTGCCATGGCCCTTCTGCAGGGGAATGCCTCAACCCAGTGTGAAAACACACAGATCATGACAAGAACATACAGATCATAACAAGAACATACTGATAACCTTGCAAGGGAGGCTTCTGCTATAAAATCAATCTGCCATACTTCAGAAGGACTTGCAGGTCATGGAAAACTTCCTTGAGAACTACGCAGTGCCTTTCTTGGGTTATATTTTGGAAACGAAACACATCCTGAATAGACCTTCCGAGCTATGGTAAAGAAAGGCGTCCAAAAATATTGTTTACCCCACAACACCATCTTATCTGGGTTCCAAGGAGTTTACTCATGAATGTATTGTAAAACGGGATACTGGGTTGGAAAGAGAAGGACACGTTTCCCATTTGGGCCTACTCTCTGCTGCAGTTGAAACCTCCCTCCCTTCTGTATACAGGTGTCTTTTCCTTGGCCTGCTACTGTTCTCTGAAACCTTAACAACATGTGAGTGGGGTTACTGGAGACTGAAAAGGAAAAGGCAGTAGTTAGTTGGTTGTTGATTATGAGAGAGGCTGCTATCTTGGTGGCACCATCAGCTAAAGGGTTTCCTCTGGCCTCTGCAGTGTCAGCCTTTCAATGACCCGATATCTTAACAAGAGCAAGTGCATATGGAGGCAGAATGGCATCTCACAACTCTGCTACCTGCTTCCCGTTTTTGATAGGCTGTCCTGAGGATGTCAGAAATCCTCTTTGTTTCCAAAGCATAGCAAAATCACGTGCCGCTCCCAAACCACAGCGGCTGTCTGTGTAGATACTGGCAGATTTTCCTCTTGCCAACTGACACACCCTGGTCAGTGCTATTAACAGCCTGTTGGGTGGAAGAGATATTAGGTAAAGGACCATTTTTGAGGATGGACACTGGAGAAACAGCAGCATAGCCAGCCTGGTATTCTCCATGAGGTCCTCGTAAATATGAACCATCAGTGAACAAAATAAGATTAGGATTATTCATCGGACTCTCTCCAAGGTCAATCCTAGGAAATAAAAGACTGTTAGTTGCAACAATACAATAGTGCTTTTCCTCATCCAATTTTTCTGGGAGCAAGGCGGCAGGATTAAGCGTGTTACACCTGTGGAGAGTTATGTTTGGTGAGAGCAGGACAATCTTATGAGAAGTTAATCAACTTGCTGAATAATGCTGTGCATGAGGAGAGTTTAGTAAGGCTTCCACAAAGCGTGGAACAAAGACAGTGACAGGGTGACTCAGAACTATCTCCCCTGTGGTTCAACACATCACAGCTATTGGAGTGACTGCTCAGAGACACGGAGGTAGGCCATTGGCCACCACATCTGGCTGCAGGCTGTAATATCTATTGGTTGGAAGTAGCCTCCATGCCGTAGGGATAATACCCTAGTGCAGCACTCTTGTCTCCATGGACAAAGGAAAAAAGGTAAATCCTAATTTGGATGTCCTAAGGCTGGGGCCTTTACCAGGAGGCCCTTAAGGGTCTCCATAGCTTTAGAATGTTCTGTTTCCCAGCAAAGAGGTTCAGTTTGGTCTTGTTTAGCTAAATCATATAATGGTTGAGCTACTAGGGAAAAATTTGGAATCCAATTCCTGTAGTAGCTTGCAAGGTCTAGAAAGCCTCTCAGTTGTCTTTCTGTTCTCGGGGCAGGGAAGGCCAATATGTCCTTTACTCTGTCTAGATCAATTAAAAGCCACCCTTAGATATCACATGTCCTGAATTCTTTATATTAGCCTTGTGAAAGTGTTAGTCACTCAGTTGTGTCTGACTCTTTGAGACCCCATGGACTGTATCCCGCTAGACTCCTCTGTCCATGGAATTCTCCAGGCAAGAATACTGCAGTGGGTAGCCATTCCCTTATCCAGGGGATCGTCCTGACCCAGGGATCAAACCGGGTCTCCTGCGTTGCAGATGGACCCTTTACTTTCTGAGCCACCAGGGAAGCCCAGCTGTAATTTCTCTTTGGACCCCTCATGTCCTTTTGAAGCTAACTTCTGGAGTAAGTACAGGGTGTCTTGCTGACTATCTACTAAGGAAGTTGAACACAATAGCGAGTCATTTACATATTGTATCAAGACTGATATATGTGGAAAAACTAGATCATCTAAATCTGCTTTTAATACCTGAGAAAAGCAAGTGGGGCTTTCAGTGGAGCCCACTGGCATCACAGTCCACGTATAATGCCATTCATTCCAAGTGAAGGCAAAAAGATACTGATCACCAGGATGTGCAGGGATACTGAAGAATGTACTTCAGTATGTAGAGATCTATCACAGAAAAGAAGTCACTGTTTTTAGGGAGATAGGACTAAGGTATGGGGGTCAGGTACCGCAGCGTGACAAGGAATAAAAATAGCGTTGACAGATCTCAAATCCTGTGTCAATCTCCAACCTTTGCCATTAGGTTTTCTAACCGGCAGGATGGGAGTATCACAAGGGCTGGTGCAAGGGTCTTAATGGAAGCTGATAATCAAGGGTTTTACTCCCTCTATGGGCTTCCCTAGTGGCTCAGCGGTAAAGAACCCACCTGGCAATGCAGATGTGGGTTCAATCCCTGGATTGGGAAGATCCCCTGGAGAAGGAAATGGCATCCATTCCAGGATTCTTGCCTGGGAAATCTCATCGACAGAGGAGCCTGGTGGGCTACAGTCTGAGAATTGGCAAGAGTTGGACACGACTTGGTGACTAAACCACCACTAGAGTTCCCTCTATAGCTTCCTGCTTCAGTGGATATAGATGACGAAGGGGCAGGGGTTATTTTGGTCTATGGTAACGTTAATGGTGATGTGGAATGTATTCTCCCTGTGTCAGTAGGATCACATGCCTGTAATTCTTTAGGCACTAGGCCTAGCAGTTTTCCTTGCTCTGCATCACCTTTATCACGGGCTGTAAACATTTTATGAAGAGAGAAATCTGATTGATCTTTTACACCTCAAAACATTTCTCCCTTAGGAGTAAAAGAAATCTGGGCGCCATATATTTCTAATGAATCTCTACCTATCAGGTGACTAGGGGTACTTTCTACTAGGAAAAAGGAATGTTTTTGAAGTTCTGCTAAGTAAAACTCTAAAGGTAATGATTTAAAAGCCTTAATGGGTGCACTGGAAATTCCCACTATTTGCACTGACGTATTATTCCGAGGGAGGGAGCCTTTGATTTCGGTAGGGTTTAAAACTGAGAAGGTGGCTCCTGTATCTACTAAGGTTTTAATCATTTCTCCTTGTATATTCATTTCTACTTCCCCAAAGCTGTTAGAAAGGAGGAGGGGGAAGACTCTCCAGGTTTCTTCAGAGCAGCCCTAATTCTTGTTTAACTTGAAATTCTGGTCTGAAATCTAGTCTGTCCTCGATTTTAAAAAATTTTCTGCAGTCCCTTTTTAGGTGACCAAGTTGATAACGGTAAAAGCAAACACTAGATTTCTTTATGAGTTATGAATCGGACCAAGAGTTGTTAACCACTGACAGACCTTGATTACTTAATTGGCGCAAGTGAAGGTTCATAATTTTTATAGAGGTGTCCTTTTCTTTCTTTTTAATGGTTTTGAAAAGTTGGTCTGCCAGCATTGCAAAGGCATTTGTATGTAATACAGACCAACCTAAATCATGTCCTTTAAGTAGAGCAGCCAATTTCTCATCCAAACCTTCTAAAAACCTCTTGATATCAGCTTACATTAAGAAAGAGCTCATCGCGCCTTGCACTAGCCCTTATAACACTCCCATTCTGCCAGTTAGAAAACCTAATGGCAAAGGTTGGAGATTTGCACCTGATTTGAGATCTGTCAACGCTATTGTTATTCCTTGTCATTCTGTGGTACTCGATTTCTCACCCTGGACTCATGACAAAATAAACACGGCCATGAGAATGAGAGTCTCTTTTGAATGTTCCCTAGGGAGAAAGTATTTACTGTCTCTAAACGTGGAGCATGGACCATATTTGTGGGAATCACCTGTGAAGCTTGTTGGAAACAGAGGTTCAAGGGACCAACTCAGCTCTGCTGGGCCAGCACCTCAGGTGGAAATAGACCCACCTGCGTTAGAGCTTCGTTAAGCAGGGATGACCCCTCACCCAGAGTGGTCCCCTATCTGCTAAGCCTAGGGCTGGACAGCCAGGTGGAAGATGCCCCCCATCACAAACCAGATGAGGCTGACATGGGGATCTATCTAAAATTGTTTACCTGGGACACAGGGTGAGGTCTGTAGGCTGAAAGGGCCACTGTTTAATGAGAACCTAGCCTGTGCTGGGTGCTCCAGGGGTGGGCCCTCCTTTCATCCTCACAAGGGCCCCCAAGGTTGGGATCTCACTGCCGAGGGAGACTAAGAGGGAAAACTCGTCCTAGTCCCGGAGCCAGTGAGGGTGAGAGTCAGGTCAGCCTGCAACGTCCACACCCTCTCCACAGCACCAGAGACCTGACTCAGAAACATCTCTGGGGGTTGCCAGAGACAGAAAGTAAAGCTGAAGACAGCACCACGATGCTCGTGGGGACAGGGTGGGGTTGGGGGGGAACAGGATGGAGGGGTCACCCGCTCAGGTACTGGGGGTTCTACGGCCACAGCTACACGCAAAGGGACTTGGTTCACGCATCCAGTTTGTAAGTTGGGTTCACCTGGCCCCTGAGAAACCCAATTTCTGGTCTCATCACTGCACTGCCTTCTGAAGCACCAGTTATGAATGAACGACATTTAGGTCTGGAAAAGTCCAGCAAAACACGACCTAGCTCATTAAACTGCCATCCTCCTCTTCCTTCCTGCCTTTCCTGAGTTACAGCAGAGATACAAAGCCAGCCTGCTGTGACTGCCCACCTCCTGCTGCCACTGGCCGCTCTGCGAGAAGGGCTGGGGGCAATCCCGCCCTGGGCTTCTCACTGGGACACGACCCCCCTCCCTCCACCGGCTGCTCTCCGTCTGCCCCTACTTGGGAAAGGCGCAACTCTACCGCCTCCTCCCTGGGCAGGCTGCACTCCCCGCCTGACATCCTGGGAGCCTGGGTTTCAGGGGATGCGTGTTGGCTGCGCGCTGAGATGACCCCTGCCACCTACCAGCGAAATTGACCCCAAAAAAGGAACTTGCAGGAGCTCTCACACCAGCCGCGCATTCCTCAGGGCTGCCGCCCTCCGGTGAGTGCGGGACCTTATCTGGCTGAGCACAGCTGATACGGCCTTCTAGAGAGATGTCACATGCCACCTCGATGGGGGATTACGCAGAGAATTTCAGGTCAAGGGTTTAGGCCAAACCAGCTTCTATTTATAAAAGAGCGCCTCTGGGGGGGAAACCGAAGGGCAGGAGATGGCTCTGTGTGGGTGCCGGTCAGCAGCGGGACACGCTGGGGCAGGTCAGCACCTGTCACTCAGTCACGCTGCTCCGTGAAAGCCAGGCCCGCCACTGGCCCACCACCGTGACAAAGGTCCTTTGTCTCAAGATGGCCCCACGTACAGGCAGGAGCACACGCCTGGGAGGAAAGGACCCTGGGCCGGCCATGTGGACGTCTGGCAACCAGCTCCGAGGCTGAGGGGCCTCCCGCGAGAACAGGTGGAGATGAGCTCTTCAATTCCATAAGGACCAAAAGGGTCCCCACGACAGGACTGAAGTCCAGGCTCTCTGAAGGAGGCAGACACCCTGTTAAGTGCAATGGACGAACAGACGCTCAAACTTCTCTCACAAACGGCACAGGAAACGGGCAGTCACCAGGGACCCAATCCTGCGTTGCAGCTCCTGAAACCCAGCGTGCTGCGCTAGCAGACTCCTCTTCTGATGAGCAGCAGGAACCACTGAACTCAGCCCGCGTCCAGGCCCCATCTCAGTCCGGCAGAACCAGAAGCTGCTGGCCTGGGGCCTGTGGGTCTGCATCACCCAGAGCCCCTGGCAGAGTGGGCGCCGGCAGCAGGCTGTGGCCCGGCTCCTCGCCGAGGTCTACCCTCCCCACCAGCCCACAGAAGCAGCGAGGTCGTGCTGGCTGCAATGCAACACGCTAAATCACGTGGAAAACTTTTATTAAAATGTTTCAAAATACAACTTTCAATATATGAAAATCTAAGTAACTGTCCCTTCCCACCCCTCCCCTGCTAATGACCAAGCTGGCACACTCTGAGCCTGAAAGGTAACATGCGCTTCTGCCTGTGCTTGGGACAAGGCAGTCCTTGTCTGTCACCAACTGTCTAGGGTGTCACAGGCCTAAGAACTAAATACGCCCTGATCTGAAGAACTCTGCCTCACAAGCGCTTCAACGAGACTGAACTCTACCTCCAGGCCCCGCTAGCATGCGCGTCTGGTGACTGAGGGCAGCGGCGATGTCGTCTCAGCTCCTGGGTCTACCCAGGCCTGCGAGCACTGCGGTTCACAGACAGGAGCCGGGGCGATCACCCACGGCACCAGTGCCTGCTGGAGACGAAAGCGGTTTCTCAATTGACTGCCTAGCTCCTCTCCAGAGCATGAGAATCATTTGTGGGACGCTCAGCGCCCAGGACCAAGTCAGGAAGAGGAGCTGAGGGCTTCCCAGGGCAGCGTGCTGCCATCGCAGGCCCTGCCCGCCTCCACGCTCCTCACAGACGCCCACGCTCTGAGGGGCTCATGCCGCTTCCGAGACTCGGCTAAAGCCCACGTCGGTGAGCTTCTTTCCCTCCAACTAGTCGCCACGCTGGCACCTCGAGGGGCCTGATGCCCAGCAGCAGAAAGGAGTGAAGAAGAGACAGCAAGTCACGGCCTCAGAAAGGTGCTGGCTAGCATGCGACCTCTTCCGTCTGGGGGGCTGTCTGGGAGAAGTGCCAGCCTGGCCACAGCCCGCGCCAGACCCTTTTGGAGGCTGCCTCTGCAGGGAGATGCTGCTGGCTGCCGGCAGGCGGTGCAGGCTCTTCAGAGCCCAGAAATGGGGGACCTCTCTCCCTGGCTGTGAACGGAAGAGGCCCATACACATTCCGTGTAGATACAGACTGAACATTTAATAGCAGGGGGTACAACCAACACAACACACAGCGCAGAACGAGCAGTCAGGCATCTCTGGAGTTTGGTTTCTGCTGTTTCTTTTGGGGGGGGGGTGTATTACAATGAGAACATCCAGTCCAGAGGACTGCTGCAGGGTTCCTCAGAGAAGGGGAGCCAAGAACGCACCGGGTCGCAGGAATGGAAAGGAATGCCAACACCCACTCAGCTTCTCCAGCCACCAAAGCCCTGGACGGACCTGCAAGGAAGTGCCGGGAGAGGAGGTCAGCTCCTGCTCCAGGAAGGGCTCTGGAGCTCATGCAACTGCCTGTGTTCAAAGAGCAGGACCCGGAACTGCCGGTGTCAGGCACTTCTGCACAGATGCAGAGCGAGAGGACAGGAAACCAGGACGTGGGGACGGGCTCGGAGCCCAGGGGGCTTCTGGGAGTGAACAGGGAGATACGGAAAAGCATCTCTCGGGTTCTGCCTTCCAGGCTCTGCTCAGCAGAAGGCATCGTCCTCTCTCTCACACATGGCCCGGGAGAAGGCCAGGCCTGGAACCTCCGGCCACATGCCTACTGAGAGCAGCAAGTCCACAGACCCCAAAACCTGCTGCTGAAATGCCGTTTCCAGGACAAGAGTTTAAACAGGAAAAGTAGATACCAAACTGTACAAGGAGACCAAAACTACTCTTTTCACATACTGCAGATGCCTCCACCCTTATTTAATGACTCAAAACTGAAGAGGGATACTTACGAGTTAGAAGATCCAAAGGTGAATCCTGAAAAAGAGGAAAAGGGTGCAGTTAGAACACAGACACCTGAAAGACAAAGGTGGTCTCCAGGGCGCCTTGGGCCCCTCCCTGTGTCTCTACAGCAAGCCCTCCTCCCGCAAGACACAGGCCTGGGAGGGGGCGGGGGCAGGACGGGGCGTGGCCTGCTGGCTGTTTCAGGGTCTGTCCCACCTCCACTGTGGCCAGCAGAGGGTCTCACTGTTGCTGATGCCACACAAACTCATTTCATCAAGAAAACGTGCTTTTCCTACTTTCTCCATCCACTTGCGCTCTCTTCTCCTTGAGGCCAGAGCAGCAAGACACTCGCTCGGTCTGAGGGTCAGCCCTGCTGCTCACTGTCTAGCCCTTTGAGCAAACCGGCCCCTTGCGGTTTCTATGTCATTTGTAAAATAATAACAATACCTAACTTTTGCATCTTGTAAGTGTGCTGCAAAGACACCTACTATCTGAAGAAGTAGGGTGTCAAACAAATGAAAGACATTTTGTAAAGTCTCTACCTCTTATTTTTACTTTCTTCTCTATCTTATCTTTTGAGTCTTCTGGTTTAGTCTTTTAAGTCAAGGTCTAGTTAGAATGGCTATCTTTTGGGGTCCTCAAATCTTGAGAGAAAAGTCAAGTCAGCCATTTCTTTATTTGGTGAGAAACAGCACAGTGTTACAAGTCTAACTAAAACCTAAAAAAAACACTGCGTCTTTCCAGTACTTTCAGCTTTTCAAGTACCAGACTGAATAGCCAGGTAAAATCACTCGTTCTTGGAGGGTCAGGGTAGGGACGAGGGTTGTCAGACATTTACTGAGGGAACGAAAGGAGAGACCACAGTGAAGAGAGTGGTCGGGCTGCCCACCTCCTCCGCCTGATCCGAAGCCAGAGAATCCCCCGCTCTGGCTCCCAAACCCAGCAGACTGTTGGGACAGTGATCCGAAAGTCGGTGCGTTCTGACTGGCGAGGGTGCCAAACGACGTGGTGTTGCTGCTGCTCCCGAACCTGGGTCCCGGTGAGAACGGAGACTGCGGTTAGCGCGGCCACGTGGTCACTCTGCTGCCCGACAGCCTCGGCCCCCCTCCTGGGTCTCAGGATGCGCGACATACGTGATTCGAGCTGACGAGCTTGGTTTAAACTGGCAGCCTCTCAGAAAAAGTAGGCTAGAGATCAGCAAACCTTTGCCTCAGCTTCATGAAGAAAAATAAAGGGCTGCAGGATGAAACCCCACTTGTCCAGTGTTTGGGTTTTCCTCCGCTATCTGGAACTTCCAGGTCACTGGTCCTGAGCTAATCTCACCCATGCCTTGGGCCTCTCATACACGGCTGTGGGAAGCCCTCGGGTGTCAGCCGGGGTCAGAGACAGACTCACGGCGGGGACCTGAAGAAAGGTGATGGGCTCCTTCGGAGATGTCACACCAAAACTGGTGCTTGGCTCTGCTGGACAACTCAGAACTAACCAGCCAGTCAGGATTTATGTGGGAGAGCCCCTGGCCAGGGCAGAACCTCATACTTTTTTTTGCTAGCAAAAGAAAATAGCTGGTTTCAAATAAATAAATAAAAACATCAAGATTCCCAGTCAACCACAAACCTTCCGGCAACTTTGCAATATCATGTGCTGGGCAGTTACTGCAGAAAACAGTATCTGTCAGAACCTGCCAGAAAACTGATTTAAGTCGACCCCAACTCTCCTTTCAAAGCTTTCCTTAACTTAGGATTTCCTGACTTCCTGGGAGCAACTTAAGAGACCCATCAGTCTCTATATGAAATCCAACAAGCAATGTATCAACTCGCTCACTTTCCTTGAAACTTGCCAGCATGTCCGCACTGGCCTCTTTCATGGAGAGGTGAGGAGGGTGTGAGGAAGGGTTCCATTTGAGTTTACTTTCATGACAAAGACGCTCCCTCCTCGTCAGCACTCATCCCATGTGCCCTGACAGTTCTCCCAAATGGCCCCCGGCCCCACCCCCCAGCTCTGTACTGTTAGAGTCCCGAGCCAGGGTTGAGGGCTGTGAAAGGCCCAGCAGACAGTAACTGCAGACATCTATACTTCCTTCGAATGAGACACTTTGTAGTCATCACCACATATATTTTACTGGGATTCTGTGATGTGGTGAAGGCTATTTTCTCCTTGGGGTTTTGGTAACCAGACTGAATTTTTGGGGCCCTCTGAAGCAAATCTCTACTATGGCATTTTCAAGTGAGGACATACACCAAGCAGCAGGAGCAGCCTTGGAGGCAGAGTGGTCATGGAGACTGCAATGTGTCCAGGGCCCAGATGGTGCCTGCGGAAGCTGGCCCAGGGGACTGTGGACTGAAGTCCTACGCTGGGGGTCTTCAGTGGAGCAGGGGACTTAATCTAAGGAGCTGTCTGCTCAGGGACAACAATTGCAAGAGGAAAGAATTTGGTAAAAACTGTTCATTCAGAATTTCCTAACAGAAGTCACCACACGAGGGGCAATCTTGCAGTAAAGCAGCCAAGGGGAGACTGTTTTTCTGCCTTTAACCAATCCTTTAGCTCTGCTAGGAGAACAGGGATCTGCCAGCCACCTATCAGGGGACAGGAACATGGCTCACATCCGGCAAGTACTGGACAGAGTCTGGCCTTTCCCTGCAGAGAACAGGAATCCTGGAGTGACTGGTTTGTGGGTTTTGAGGGATGGAATTTCAGCTTGGTCAAGAAAAGGGGAAACAGAAGAATTTTCTTTTCAAACCAGGAGTACTGGGCCCCAGAGCCTCTGCGGACCCGAGCCTGGGGGCCTCCTCTGGCCTCTCCCGGGGGGCTTACCCGAATCCTCCCGCGCTGGCGGCAGCAGTACCCTCTCCGAACACTTTGCCTCCCGTCGAGCCCAGAGGGCTTGTAAAGGCTGGGGCTGAACCGAATGCTGGCACCCCTCCAAACCCAGGGGATCCCCCAAAAGTAGGAGGGCTGCCAAACACTGGAGCAGCACCGAAGCCACCTGAGCAAAACAGAGGCAAACAAACAGAAACAGAGAGAAAGAAAGAAAGGAGGAGACAGGAAGAGAAGACAGTGAGTGGTGAGAGACCAAATCAAAAGAGGGAGAAGGAGAAAGGGGAGAACACGTTAGAACCTCACATTCAAACAGTCATAGCCGAGGGCAACACCCCTTCTATCAGCAAGACAGTAAACCCAAACCCAACCAAACCGCCACCCCTCCATTGCCAGCAGAAGGGTCTGGGCTCCGCGTAGGAGCACACCTTGGAGTTCTAAGAACCCAAGAGACTTCCTGTTTGTCTGTGAGCTCCCCGGGCCTTCCCAGAGGCAAGCTGGAGTTGTCAGCTCCATGTTTCGTGAGATCCAACTGCCAGGAAGAACCAGCTCGGCCACGTCAGACCCCTACATGGCCCCCCTGCCATGTTTTGAGACTTTTCACTGAAAAGTCACGCTCAAGAGATTCAATCCCTACCCAGTTGTCAAAGTGGTCAGAGTTTATTACTTATCATCACATAGGCAAGGTCTCTAGCTTCACAGAAACACGAATTAGGGGCTCACGGCCCACCCTCAGGGAGGACCTGTGAGCCGGGTTCCGAGGAGACGCAGCGCCGCGGGGCGCTGGCGCTTGGCCAGGCGCTCGTTACTTATTTACAGCCTGATGCCTCTCCGTCTCTCTCAGGAGTCTCCCTCCCTGCACAGAAGAGTTAACAAAAAGCTCTCTCTGCAGTCAGGAACTACTCCTCAATAAAAAAGGCACACTGCGTTTCTTGTCTGGAGGACGGCTGCTGCATGAATGAGACAGAACCCTCCCTCAGCAGGCGAGGCGAGCCCCGAGTCTCCCAGCCCGCGGGCAGGCTCCCAGCGCTGCTGCTCACGTGGACACAGGCCCGCGGCGGCGGCACCCACGCAGGTGGCCACACAGGAAGGGCCAGGTGTGCCCGGGGCGCCTCCCCCGACTGGTAGATGCCTGTTAGACGGCGAGACAGAAGGCCCTTGCCTGACTGTTCCTCCTGCCCCTGAGGATGATTCCCAAACCCCAAGACTCTGCTGACATCGTTCTAGGACGTTAGCAGAGACACTCGCTAAGCGTCTATTGAACAGAACACAGCAAAACGGTACAAGAGGTGTGCTCTGAAGGGTAGTGTTTCTCGCAGTGACTGTCAGCCTAGGAGCTCCATGCTGAAGGGAGGAATGGTGGCCCAGGCCAAGCCAGGAGGCAACCGGACCAGGGAGACGGGGCCCTCATTCTCGGCTCGTCGGAAAGTGAATCCCGGTGTTAGAGGGATGACCCAGTCCCTCTTATCAGCAAGAGCAAACGCTGGATATGGAAAGCTGGCAGCTGAACGCCTCAGTCAGCTCAGCTCTGTGGTTCAGTCGTTTGCTCATTCACCAGAACAGCAGGAGCACAACTGAGAAGGTGATTTCTGTGCGGGCTCACGTCTGGGTCTACAGTCTGTATTTTAAAACCTCGAGTGAAATTCCAAGCCATGATAATGGAGCCTGCTGGGTTACAAATATAACAGACTGGAAAAAAAAGTGCTAAAAAACCCTTGCAGTTGAATTATTTAAGACTGATCACGGATCTGGTTACACTTTCTTCCTGGACACACAGACCTTCACCTAGTACTTTGTACTCAATATTGTTCAGAGTTCTTGGTGGAAGGTGAGTGAAAAACGAGAAGTCACAATGATACAGAAAGTACACTAGATGGAGAGAGATTACACATGTACACACAATGTCCCAAAACAACGGATCCACGTCACAGCTAGAATGACAGAAGAGAATGGTGACCCGGGCTTCACTGTTGGAGACGGACAACTCACTCCTGATGCTGAGGGTTCCAATTTTATTAGCTGCTTACATTTTCATGATTTTCTTCTCCAGAAGAGATAGAAATTTAGTACTCAATAAGATATCCAATTTACTGAGGGCCTTCCATGTGCCAGCTGCTGTTCACCAGTTTCAATCCTCCCTGTAAACCTGGGACCCTGACTTCACAGGTGAGGACACTGAGGCTCAGAGAAGATGCCCCATGTCTAGACTAAGCCACTGGTGAGCGGCAGAGCTTGGATGGGAACAAGGACAGGGTGACCACAAGACCACCCAGCACCTCACCACCACGTGCCACCCTGCCCCCTCCACTGCCACCAAAGCCAGTAACTCTGGCGGCAGAACAGTGGAGCGGACCCAGTGGACTGGGGCAGCAGGAGGCCACTGTCAGTCTGTCCCACTTCCTGTCCTCTGTTCAAGTCATCTCCAGTGGTGTTATTTTTTATTGCAACTGTACTCAAGTGAGGAGGGCTGCTTCTGGAATTTTTCAGAGACCCACCCAAACCCACAATCTGAAATTCCTGGAGTCCTCAATTAAGGTGGTTCCATGGGGCAAGTCATCAAATAGGAAAAATCAGTCTGAAGACTGGGTGGATGCATTTTCTCTCAGACTGAAAAAATAAAAGGGTCAAGTTCTCAACTCAACTGAGATGTGACCCCAGGATAAGGAAAAACAGAAGACATAAGAGTTGAAGAAAACATGATCAGGTTCCTCAAAGATAAATTAAAAGGTCTTGATGATTAATAAACTAAACTATCTTAGTCAAGTACTATTTGCCCTGTTAACTGGGACCAAAAGCTTTGCAGCCCTTTTGTTTTTAAAACACTCACTGCAGGAAGTGTTTTAAAAAATCACTCAAAGCAGCAAAATGCAGCTGTGGTGCTCATTCCTACTCCACTTCAGATTCCAGGAGAGAGCATCAAAAGCTAGCAAAGACTAGCCTACGCTAAGCATGGGTCTGAGTAAAGGTGCCCAGAGCATTAGGAAACCGCAACTTCGGTTCTGAAAGGTGGGATTCCAGGTGCTAATTCGGGGCAGCCACGCTCCCGTCAGAGGCATCCAGGCAGCCTTGGGGAGGGTCCTTCCCCTGCGATCCCCACACAGAGTCCCCAACATCCCCCCAACCTGGGGGAAGCATCCTGCCTGCTCACCTGTGGGGCATTTGCTTTAATGAACTGCTTTCTCAGCAGGTTAAGGCTCCCTACCCTCAAAAATCTTTTCACACAATTATCCACACAACGAGGGCAGGTATGTAGCCCCTCTGTAGATCTCAGAGACAGAAAGAGGATAGAGGGGGCAGCTGACAGAGACGAAGGATTTTTTTTTTGCAGGTAAATATATACTGTTCTTTAAAATCTTTAATTGCAAGTATAATGATACATGATTATAAAAAAAAGCCACACAGTTTATAACTATACATTTTAAAAGTGATGCTGGGATAAAAAGTAGTATTGTAATGTTCTTTATTCCTAGGTAGGTATATTCCAAAAGTGAAAATTAATTGTGTTATATCATTATGCTATGAAAACTGTACACATACAAGAGCAGGTGATATAGTTATGTGATTATACTTGATAAAAAGTTTTTAAAAAAAAGGTGACTTGGGAAGGACAAAATGATATAGACATAAGAAATCACATGGATCATCTGTCTTACCCATCACAGGTAATGGGCACCCAAGCAAATATGACTCAGGATGCTTTCTTGTTTACGTTTCAAGTTACAGTCTTATAGGCTCCCTTCTTTGGCTGTTAAATGCAACTGTAAATATCTACAATGTTTTCTTCCCTACGAAGACACTAAACTCTGTTAAGGGCTGCATGACATGCATTCTGTGCTTAATATGTCTCAGGAGACAGAGAACAGTGTCGGGAATGTAGCAGATGCTCAATGAAGAGAATGAATTTGGCAGAAAAGTATCTTCATCCACACTCCAGTCACCTCCCTCGAGAACCACCCTGCAAAGCTCTGCTCCCAGAAGTCTATACACATTAAATACACGTGTAACAGTAAGCATAGCAAACAGGCAGAGCAGTACCTGTTTTATTCGGAGTGGAAAACCCAAAGCCTTGGGAGGCCACGCTTCCTCCTCCAGAGCTGAAAGTGCCAGCAGGCTTCTGGTCTCCGAAGGATGAGCTGGCAAATCCGCCAAATGTCTTGGCTCCACTGTTTCCGAACAGGTTAGAGGTATCTGAAGAGATGAAGAACATGCATGAGGGAGGTCAGAGGGAGAAAGATGTCCTTACATACTCCTCAAAACAGAGAAGGAAGAACTCTCACTAGGCATTTGGGGAGAAGGGGGTGACAAAGAAGTCTAGGATCCAAGGATGCTGGGTGGCAGTGAAACAGAAACCTCCTTTGATGTGTGTGTATCTTCATGACAAGTTTGTAATCATTCCAGTGCCCAGGCTCAAGATTTCCTGATATGATGTTACAGGCACAAAACAAAGGGAGGCAACAGGTTCCAAGGAAGGGCTCTTCTGCAGAAATGCACCTGTGAGCCCACAAGTAGCAGGTGTGTCCAACAGAGGGCCCACCCTGCGGCCACACAAGACTCAGCTTCTGAAGAACGGGGCTGGTGTTCATGGATCTCTTCACATGAAGACCAACTTCAAATTGTGTCAAAACTAGAGAAAACAAAGTTAGAGTGAATGCAAACTGAGCATACTGACTTCCAATTCTACTCTTACATGCCTGCCATTGCCGGATCTGCACAGAGAATGCAGATGGAATAAGAAAGATCCCGCTGCTCCTCCTCCTGATTGGATGGAAGCTCGGGATGTTCTGAAGAACCTAAGAGGCCAGCAGGACTTCCAGTCTGACTTCCTCTTTCTAAGAGGTTCAGACTAAGCCCTTGACCTTTTAGATGCTTATCTGGTGGGTCACTCCCTCACTGACTGTGGAGTGTGGGTTCAGGAGTGTAGGTCACTCCTACACACTGACTTGGCTCCAAGAATTAAAGGAAAAAAGGAATTGAGCTCCTAAAAATCAAGATGGGTGTCAAGTTTTTTGTATAGGTAATGCAAATCTGACAGGCAACATATAAACCGCCAAAGTCATAAACATGGAAGCTCCTGGGGAGTACAGACAGCATGCTACAAACAGGAATTTTTCTTCAACCCTTTACTGGGAGGAGTGGGGAGGGATGACTCACATTTCCCCATCCTGTTGTGATGGGTGTTTTATTACAATGAGTTTGCACACACAGTAAGGCAGCAAACCACTCTCTTTAAAGAGGATCACTGCCCAGACACAGGCACGGACAGGAGGCTGCAATGACATACTCTGGGTGTGTATGGACAGCTGACTGCATGTCACCAAGAGAGATGTACAGACACCTGCACGGGCCAGACAGGTGCTCACAGTGAGGGTGACGGATGGGAGAAGCGTGGAGGGTAACTCCCCAAGACGAGCTGTCTGAAGAGGGGGTCCACCACTAACCTGTCAAGCTCAGGGCCTCTCTTCTCGCTCTGCTGCCAATCAAACCCCAGTGTGAGATGCAACTCTGTTAATACTTCCGGTTTCAATGCTCTTGATCCACAATCCAGCAAGTGCAGAGCCTCATCTCAGGGACCCAACCATTTCTAATTTCATGCGCCAGTAACACAGAGCCCCAGACTATGGTGTGGTCACCTGCTCTGTAAAACTATTGCTGGCAGTCTAAGAGCTTGGCTGTGAGCATGTCAGACACTGACAGCATGCATGGGTAGCAAATTCCTTTTCATCAACATCATATATGGTCCTAGGGGACTACGTATCCCCTAGGGAGCCTGCAAAATGCCCTCTTGAGCAGTCTGATCCCTTCCTGATCCAAGGTGACTGAAGGTTACATTAGATCCCTTCAATGGTGGTGCGTCTGACACTGGAAACAAAAACCAAGCTTCTCAGCCATTCCTTTCATTTGGTATTTCAAGAAGAGAGGGCTGCGATTTTTTACTTTGTTAGTGCTAACAAGGCAAAAATTCCAAATAGCAAATGAATTCAAGTGCAAGATTAGAGGCTAGATCTCCTCTTGGAGAAACCAGAAATACAGAGGTGAAATGATTTTACTGGGACTGTGTTGGAAGATCTGAATTCCGGGGAGGTCAGAAAATATTTACAAGCCTTTGGGCTTCTTTATCCCTTTATCTCTTTAAGACTCCTTGGTCTTTAGGATGTTCAAAGATATTACAGTGGGATAAATGAGTGGTGCAGTCAGCCTTGGCTTAGAAAACCTAATAACTGACAGGAAAGGACTAAGCCTTCCTGAGTCACGGTTTCCTCACACAAAATTCACATGGCCCCAGGGGTTACCTGTATCTTTGGTAGAGTCTCCTGGGAAGAAAGAGAGAAGAAACCTTTGCAGTGTGAGCTTCAGGATACAGAACGCTCCAGCACCAAGCACCAGTCATGTCCCTAGCTTGTCTTTTGAGATCACTGCATAGTTCCAATTATTTTTCAGGGCTAAAGGCAGCCCGGGGTCTAAATGCCCCCAAGGGAGCTGGGGGCCACCCAATCTGTGCTCCGATATCTATCTGCAGGGGAGCGTGGTCAATGAATGCCATGTGAAGCAAGCATGAGGGCCACCAGACAAGGTGCACGGGGAGAAGTTCCATTCCATGGCAAGGCTGGAAGATCTCAGGGGGGCAATACAGTGGATCGGAGCTCTACACACACGCCTGGATGAAACCCTCCTTACACTACTTAATGGCTGTTACCTCTGGAAGCCCACACCCTCTCTCTGAACCTACAACTTGATTGGTAAAAGGGGGACGGCCACATCTAAAACTGATGACACCATTCTAACGGCAGAAAGCAAAGAAGAACTAAAGAGCTTGATGAGGAACTAAAGTCCTCTTGATGAAGGTGAAAGAGGAGAGTGAAAAAGCTGGCTTAAAACTCAACATTCAAAAAAGTAAGATCATGGCATCTGATTCCATCACTTCATGACAAAGAGATGAGGAAAAAATGGAAACAGTGACAGACTTTATTTTCTTGGGCTCCAAGATCACTGTGGACGGTGACTGCAGCCATGAAATTAAAGACACTTGAACAATAAAAGATGCTGCTCCTTGGAAGAAAAGCTATGACAAACCTAGACAGCATATTAAAAAGCAGAGATATCATTTTGCCGACAAAAGTTCCATATAGTCAAAGCTATGGATTTTCCAGTAGGTCCGGTACAGATGTGAGAGTTGGACCATAAAGAAGGCTGAGTGCCGAAGAACTGATGCTTTCAAACTGTGGTGCTGGAGAAGACTCTTCAGAGTTCCTTAGACAGCAAGGAGATCAAACCAGTCAATCCTAAAGGAGATCAACCCTACAGTTTTCAAAAACTGTTACTAAACTCGAGTTCTAAGATCCCTTTGTTTTAGGTTCTAAATTCCTACTAGCAGAACAAAAATTTCTGATTATGTAATTTTGCAAGTTTAAAGGTGTGTGTATCTTCACTATAATCTTTCCTTACATATGACTAGATAAACAGTGACATCAAAATAACTGATCTGTGAATACATGAGTCTCAGGAAAGACTTTGTTTGCTTGTAACTACATGAGCCTGACTATCAAGGAAACCTCGGTCCTGTCTGCAGAACGTCAGCGCTCGATGCACTCTTGTTGTTCAGTTGCTCAGTCACGTCTGACACGTGTCTGGCTCCTTGCGGCCCCATGGACTGCAGCACACCAGGCTCCCTTGTCCTTCACCAGCTCCCTGACTTCGCTCAACCTCATGTCCATTGAGTCAGTGATGATATCTAACCATCTCATCCTCTGTCGTCCCCTTCTCCTCTTGCCCTCAATCTTTCCCAGCATCAGGGTCTTTTCCAATGAGTGATCATGTAGTGATCATGTAATGATCACACAGATGAGAGAAGCTTCTGGTGGCACATATTTAATGAGAGAAGCTAAGATCAAGATTGACAGGTGCCTGACTTCCCAACTCAGTCTCCGTCAGCAGCACGATAAATTTTTTTTAGAAGATTTAAACAAATTTCTTTCATTTCCAATCACGAATAGACAGATCAACAAGGAATTAGCTAAAGAAGAAAGTGCCAGCACAAAGATACAGCTTCATTTGAAAATAAGACAAAAATGTAAGAGCTGAGAAATAATGATGGCTTCAACTTTTGTGTGACATTTCTCTACAGTAGCTGCATTTTAAAGCAAATTCAAAGCAAGTCCGACACAAATGAAAATCCAGATGCTCCTCCGAGCACACCCAGCCTGTTCGGCTGCTCTCTTTTATGCTTGTCTGCTTGCATTCATTTCAAGTCATCTCAATCCTAAGAAACAGAGCAATTTGGGCCTTGGGAGAGACGATGGGAGTAGTTCAGTGCATAGATCCTCTCTCCCTGCAGCTCGGATGTCTTTTCATGGTTATGTAGGACATCTCATTAAAAACCCCAAAATAAAAAACAAAATCAAAACAGACCACACTGCTCTGGGGGAGAGATTTTAAATGGGCCTTCTAGACCTTTCCTCCCTTGCCACACTTGTCACTGAAGCTCTGATACTGCCAGGAGGATGACAGTGACATCAGGGGACCCAGAGACCAGGAAAGTTTCTGAACTTACTTGGGGTAGCTGTGGACCCAAAGCCCCCGCTGGCCGAGCTGAACGGGTTTTTGTTGGCTGCGTCCTGGCTGGGTTTTCCTCCGAGGCCGCTGAAGAAGCCTCCCCCTCTTCCAGCGTTTCCAGACCCAAACACGCTGCCGCTGGAAGAGGATGACTGCTAGAAGACAAAAGGGACAGGAAGCCAGGGAGGATGAGAGGTCACGGTAAAATGGCAGGCCCTGTCCACAGAGAGCAGGCGCTTACAGCCGCGCAGAAGGAATGAGGGAGGGAACACTGATTAGTGCTGGTGCAGACGTTCTAACGGCCAGAGAGGAAGCTGAACGCTGGATGGGAACGCTCCCTACAATCATATGTTCTCAAGTTATTCTACCTTGCCAGTTCTCTGAAAACATCACTCATAGTAGGTGGGAGCCCGAACAGTTCACCTGCCCTGCTTCCTGGGGCAGGGAAACCCAACCCTCGGGAGCTCCCCCAAATGTGAAAGTTTAAACACATTTCTAGGTTATGATGGGCACCACTTATTTTCATTCATCCTGTGTTTGACGGAACTCATCAGCAACCGACTATCAGTGATTTACACTGTCTTTTCTCCCAATTTGCGCACTTTTATTTCATAATGACTTTCCCAGTGCTGCAAAAATAAGCTTAAATTAGCTCCATTGTTGAAATGATGACCACAGCTGAATTCTGTCCAAGTCTGCAAATCTCACACTCTGAGGGTGCTGCTAACGTTGGGCGCATGCTGACACAAAGCTGGATCCAGTACCACACCTACTTCTGTTGAGGAACTGCTTCTTTAGGGAAGACGGGTGCTAGATTTGAGGGGCCATTAATATTAGTTAGATATGTTATCTCGCTGGTTGATAACGTAGAATACAATGGGCCATTAGAGATGGGTTGCTGTGTATAGGAACCTAACAGGAGCCCCCTTCTTGGGGGGTGGGTAGGTGGAGAGGTGAAGTCCCTCTTCTGCAAGATGGGGAAAATAAATTACTCACCTCCAAACACTGAGTGAAATAAATAAGCTAGAAATGCAGTGCCCTTTAGAAAAGTGCCTCAAATGTAGCTGACATGCTCAAAATTGGTTGTGGGTATTTTAAAACGACCAACAAACTGAGCACTTTCTCTGGGCTAGGCACTTTTCTAAGGTCTTTGTAAGTAATTATTTAATCCCCCAAAGAAGTCAAACCTCTAGCGGGTGGTCCCTGAGACATCCTCCCAGTGTGCCCCTGCTCTAGGGGGACGCAGTGACTGCCCTCGGTCTGAACCCCAACCAAGACTGGACCACAGGACAGCTTCACCAACGTGCTGCTCCCCTGTGATCCATGTTCACACAGTAGCTAGAATAACACTTGAAAACAGCAGTCAAATCACTTCACTCCTGCTTACAAATTCTGAAAAGAAACTACATGCTTTGGTCCTGCCCATCTCTCAGCACCATCCTTTACCCCCGCCTTCTTTTGTGCCTTGAACAGCACAGGCTCCTTTTTACCTGAGGGCAACCTACCTGCCTGTTTCTCCCCTCCTCACCAGCCCCACCCCCGCCCCTTTAAACTTCTTTAAAAACAACAGAAACTGTTTACTACACCCATTTAATGACGACTGATTTTTAAAGCTTGGAATGAAACCCAATCATAAGAGCACAGGCTTTGATAACTACTGAACTGACTTCCAAAGGAACGAAGACATGACCAATATGCATGTGTGCGGAAAATAGAAAACACCAGGTTTCTCAGCTGACTTCCATGGATCCAGCTGAAACAGGAAAACTGCCAAAAGACAGACCTTTTTTGCCCTACAGAAAAAACAAAAACAAAAAGCCCCACAAACCCCAGGAACTTCAGATGGTTCAATCTATTTTTAAAAATATGATTTAAAAAATAACGGATATCTGTAGAAATGAGTAGAAGCGGGTAACACTTCACTGAAGTGAATGTGAACTGACAGTTAAACTACATCCTCAGAAGTGGGTTAGTATCCCATTCATTTTAATTACAATAAATAACAATAGTTTTAAAAACTTTAAATTATGGAAGATCTCAAAAGTACATATGGAGGGGCATAATGAACCCACGTACTCACCACCTAGCTTCACCCATGACCCACAGCCAGCTAAGCATCACCTACAGCCCCATGTTCTGCCCCTGATCCTTGATCAGTATGAAGGAGACATCTTATCATTTCATCCACTGTGTAAAGCTCCAAAACAGAAACCGTAACAAACTTACCACATCCAAAAAACTAACAGTACATTTACATCATTAAAGGGAGTCAGTGTTCAAGATACAGAATTAAAAAATTGCCAAAAACCCTGAGAATCTCATCCGGCCTCCAGACCCAAGCACCATTTCACAGGAAGGAACAAGTTACTCAGAAGCTACACCACAGGGATGTAATCAGAACAGGAGTGTGGCGATTTTAACAGGACCAACAACCTGCTGTGTTCAACAGCTGTATTATGAGGAAAAAGAAAAGGACAGACATGGAAGGGCAATCAAAGACCCTGAAGAGACGTATCAACCAGTCTCAGTGAGTGAACCTGACTTGATCCTAAATCAAAGATACAAATGTAAAAAGAGATATTTATGAGACTTTCTCAGAAAGGCATTTCCAGACTATCGGACCTAAATAAGCTTCCCTGAACACTACCGCATCATCCTGCTTGTTCTCTTCATAACTCTTTTTGCTTTGTTTTTTTATTTTTTGGCCACGCCACACAGCATGTGGGATCTTAGTTCCCCAACCAGGGGCTGAACCTCCACCCTCTGCATAGGAAGCATGGAGCCTTAACCACTGAACTCCCAGAGAAGTTCCTCTCCTCACAGTATGTAAAATTATCTGAAATTAATAAATTTAATAAGTAATAAAATTATCAGTCTTAAAGACTGATCCCCCCACTTCCCATCAAATGTAAGCTCTGTGGACATAGCCGCTTTTGTCTGTCTTACTCATTACTGAATTCCTGCATGAATGTTAATTTTCCCAGCCCTGGTTCTCTATTGCCATTTTAACGACACTGAATCTTTCAATCCACAAATACAGGATGCCCTTCCATTTATTCCGATCACTTTTTATTTCTTGAAACAATGTTTTCTTGTATTCAGAGTATGTTTTGTGCTTCTGTCTATTTCTGAGTACTTCACTCCTTTTTATGATACTGGAAATAGAATTGTTTTCTTAATTTCAACTTCATTTTTGGATGGTGTGTTGCAAATGTATATAAATACAATTAAAATTTTATACATTGACCTTGCATCCTACAAACCTGCTGGACTGATTTATTAGTTCTAGTAGTCCTTTAGTGGATTCCTTTGGGTTTTCTATATATATGATATTATCTGAACATATATAGTCTTACTTCTTCCTTTCCACTCTGGATACCTTTCTTTCATTTTCTTGCCTAACTTACCTGGCTAGAATCAACATATGCTTCTGATGTCCATCCATGTGGCTGCAGGCATTGTCCTTCCCTTTTTACTGCTGAGTAGTATTCCATTGTGTGAGGATGCCAGGGTCTACTATTCCCCTAATGATGAACATCTGGGCTATCATAAAGCTGCTAGGAACATTCTGATACTAGTCTGCCTGTGAACATATATTTTCATTTCCTTTGGGTAAACACCTAGAATTGCTAACCATAAAAATTAGTGTACATTTAACTTACTGAG